>NW_015173730.1:2320-20166 GCF_001447785.1 Gekko japonicus
CAGATGTGCGCCTTATAATAATGTTTGGCTTGCGTGGAGCATTTTCAGGATTGGTGGTGGTGGGAAGTGCCATCAAGTCTCAGCTGACTTACGGTGGCCCTGTAGGGCAGGGGTGTCGAACTCATTTGTTAGGAGGGCTGGATCTGGCATAAATCAGACCTTGTTGGGCCGGGCCATGTGTGTCATCAAATGTAATGCCAGGTAGCGGAGGTGTAAATTTTATAAAGGACACAAACAGAAAGGTGTTTTTTTTAACTTAATATAAAAACATGCTTAAAACATTAGCACTCTTGCAATATTTTGTTTTTTTAACAGTGGGTGCGTTCAGACGGGGCATTTGCAACGGTATAGGTGCCGGTTGGAATCGGTGTACTTACTGGTGTTCACACGGCGAACATCTGCCTTCCGTCCCTAACCGTTGCAAAGAGCTTTACACCGTTGTATTCTGCCACTAGGTCCCCAAGTGGTGGTATCCTGAGTGCAACGGTTGTAATCGCTTTACCCCCATCTGATCACTCTCCAACGTTGTAGAGCCACTTCCGTTCGGAAGCCTGAGGCTTCCGATTTTCGCCCTCCATTTTTTTTTGTTAGGTCGGCGATATGTGCTTGGGCGAAGCTTCGCCCCGGCGTTTGTTTAAAAAAAGAAAGAAAAGGTCCTTAGTTTAAGGTTTTGGAGGACTCCGAGACCTCAGGGAGGCCAGTTTGGTCTTTAAACTTTAAAGGTAAGTCCTTACCTTTAAACTTTAAATGTAAGATGGGGTGTTTTGTGCATGCATGAAGATCGCCACTCTGTGGATGGCTGCCTATGTGCATGCTCAAACTGAGTTAAAAAAGAACAAAAAACGCCGACCCTGCTTAGCTTCTGAGACCTGAGGAATTTGGGCTAGCTTGGGCCATCCAGGTCAGGGCAATATTGGTGCTTCACATTTGATGTTTTTGGCAATCTTTCCAGCACTGTGCACCCTACGACTCTGTGCATGGGATGCGGAGTTTCCTTGCATCCCTTTCAGTTGTACTAGCCCCTTGCGGTCACTGGGGCAGCCATCCCCAGGGCTGTATGACCTGTGAGAAGGAATAGCTGCATGGGCCGGGGGTGAAACGTCTCCTCTCTCCTCTTCATTAAGTGTGGCTCCATTCTGGAAAGGAGACAATTCCAGGGGACTTTTTTCCCTCCGTGTGGTTCCCGCAACCTCTAGAATGCATTCCGCTCAGCTCTCGTTTTGGGAATTATCCAGTGCACCTCAGACTGACCATACTGTTTTTGTGGCAGGGGGATAGACATTCGCTCATGCTACGCACCAGAAGGTTAATGTAACGTAGGCTACTTTTCTTTCTTTTCTTTGAGGCAGAGAAGCTTTGTCGATTGGACCTTTGCACTGTTCGCCTGCCCTAGATCCTGTGTTACCTTATGTGGCTGGTGGGGGGAGGTGGTATTGGGGCAGCCAGAAGAAAGAAAAAAGGAGGTTTTTCCTGTCTCCATATCTCTGTGTCAGGTTGCCAAACTCCAGGTGGTTTTTGGAAGTCTCTCAGAATTACAACACATCTCCAGACTAGAGATCAGCTCCCCTGGGGGGAAAAATGGCTGCTTTGGACTTTCGGGCATTATACCCTGCTGAAGTGCCTCCTCTCCTTAAGCTCCACCCACCCTCAAATTTCCAAGAATTTTCCAGCCCAGAGTTGGCAACACTATTTCTTTGTCTGGTTATACTAGCCATTGACGCTTATGAAAGAGACTCTTGACTGGCTTCAGTGGTTCTTTGCCAGGCCGAGATTAATCCCGGCCCTTCTGAGGATCGGCTGTGATATGTGCTAAAATATCTTACGGTTAAACATACGTAGAATAAAGGCAGGGGGTCCCCAAACTTTTTGAGCCTGTGAGAACCTTTAGAATTCTGATACGGCATGGTAGGGGGCTGCCAGACAATGGCTGCCAGAAAATGGTTGCTGCAGGGGGCGGAGCCTGCCGGGAAATGGCTGCTGTAGCTTACCTTCAGTCATAGAATGAAGATCCTTGTGCTGTAGTGGCAGCTGCTGCCAAAAAAGCATTTCAAAAAAAATCTGCACAGCCAATCAGAGACCTTCCTGGGCCAAAGCCCCACCCACTTTCTAAACATACTTGGCAGGTGACAGGAAAGGTGTTGACAGTGCCAGAGTGGTTTACAATCTCCTTCCCCTCCCCACAACAGACACCCTGTGAGGTAGGTGGGGTTGAGAGAGCTCTTTTGAGAACTGCCCTTGAGAGAACAGCTCTGAGAGAACTTTGACTGACCCAAGGTCATCCAGCTGGCTACATGTGGAGGAGTGGGGGAATCACACCCGGTTCTCCCAGATTACAGTTTGCCGCTCTTAACCGCTACACCAAAGTAAGTAAGTTCATTTCAAGGAGTGGCATTTAATAATAACCTAGGTTACCCAAATAAAAACGTAAGCACATTTTTTAACTTGCCTGTCAAAATTTAAAGAGATTTTTTTAAACGCTTCTCTCCGGCTGGCAGACGCGCCGTGATTTTTAATTTTAAACTCATCCATTGTTAAGAGTTCTGTCGTCAAAGCACATTTTGCTGTTTTGTCATTAATTAGATTATTTCAGCCATGCCAGTGTGGGAAAGATGTATGTATACTGGTGTTTTTTAAAAAAAAAAATAGCCTCCCTCGCTTCTATTCATAGGCTGGCAAAGAAAGACAAGTTTCTCTGCTTTCTCAAGTCCCCATTGAATTCCTTGCTTTGAAATGAATTAGTGCAAACGAGGAGAATTTATGTCTGCACCTGCGGAGGCAGCTACTGGAGGCGAAGGCAGCAATCCCGCAATATCGAGGATGCTTGAATCCCCATTGATGTCAGTGGCCTTTGTGTGCAGCCAAAACTGGGATTATCGCTTCAGTGGTGTGGGAGGGGATGGCTTCCACACATTCGGCGCTGTGACTTTTCCTAACACCTCATCAGGAAACATACATCTATGGAATATGACCGAATGCAGTCAGGTATCAGTAGCATGCAAAATGATTTGGGATTTCTTGTCCCTGCTGCTTTGACGCCAGAGTCCCTTGGACGCCCTGAACCCGAATTTTAATCTTTCCCCCTTACACTGCATTCCCTCCATAAAATGTACACATATTTAATATTTTTTTTTGCATTTATAAATCAGTGCCCCGACCTGGGCGGCTCAGGCTAGCCTGAATTCACCCGATCTTGGAAGGTAAGCAGGGTCAGCCCTGGTTAATATTTGGATGGGAGACCACCAGGGGAGGTCCATGGTTGCTATGCAGAGGCAGGAATGGGCAAATCACCTCTGCCTCTTGCCTTGAAAACCTCACGGGGTTGCTGTAAGTCAGCTGCAACTTGATGGGAATCCGCCTTACACCGAATCAGACCCTTGGTCCATCAAGGTCAGTATTGTCTGCTCAGACTGGCAGCTGCTCTTTGGGTTATAAGTAGAGGTCTTTCACATCACCTACTCCCTGGTCCTTTTTAACTGGAGAAGCTGGGGACTGAACTGGGTACCTTCTGATTGGCAGGCGGGCTGAGTCACAGCTCCTCCTCAAGTGTTCACATATTGTTAGGGATGATTGAACGCCCACTGGCTCAGTGACTGCTTTGTCCACCGGTTATGAGCAGGGAGCCGATCTCTTGATGGCTGTTCTGTTGTCTGCAAGGCCTGGTTGTGTTTGGGCGCGATCAGACACGAATATCTGGGAAGCGCCCTGCACCTGTCGGCAACCCGTTCTGCTCCACTGCAGAAGCGGAGTAGAAAGACACCAGGGAAAATCCGGTAGTAAATGGGTTGCGACGGGCCACAGATGGACTTTCCCATGTCTGACTGCTCCAGCGCACTCTCATGGCGTCGGGATGGTCTGATCAGGCCATCCTGACTCCATGCCATTGTTTCCCCCCCCTTCTCAGTATGTGCATCATCGCAAACTCCATAGGGAGCCCTCAGTGCAGAGATGCGATACATCGATTCCTCGTTTAAGCGTATCGGCAACTAACGGTAAAAAAACCCTCACTGACTCACCCATGGTTGTGTCTGATCACACAAGTACTGTGTGATCATGCAACTGTGGGTCAGTTTCCTCCAGAGGAAATAGCTTCGCTTCCCCCCGCTTTATCTCACATGTGTGACTGCCCCCTTTGTTGGGCCTGTTCACGTTCTTACCAGATGGGAACCCTGTTCTCCTCTCTTCTCCACAGACTTGCCGTGCTGTTTGCTGGACTCCCCAGACCCCCCCCCCCCCCCCCCCCCCCCGACCTGTCACCACTGCCCATCAGTGCTCCTCCGCCTCCCTCAGACCTACCGCTTGGCAGCCCCCCAAACATTCAACTCCCCACCCATTTATGACCCCAGTCTGTGTGTGGGGAGGAGTTGATCCAGCCAGCTACCTCAATGGGTGGAGGTGGAGTGCTAGACATGCTGTGGGGACATGCGCCATGCACCTAACTCTCTGTGCCTCTGGGATACATAGATTGAGAACACTTGGTGGTTTATTCTCTGTAGTACTCTACTGCCACCATTCGGTCTGGCCAGAATGTAGTATTGCAGCTGTCAGCTCAGGAGGGGTCAGATGACAGAACCAGCAGTGACATGGCCACTGTCTTTGTAAAGCTTCTGACTCTCAAGCTGAGCTGGCCCGCTCCCTTTCTCGTCAGGATCTCCAACACAGATGCAGTACCCCTTCAGACAACAGGGAGAGGACTACTACATGTGTGTATGCCTGTCCATGTCATGAACTCTCAACAAGTTAAAGATTGACTCAGCAGGGAGATGGATTTTGTTCCTGTTCATCTCCCCAATGTGCTAGCATTCTGCATACATGTATTTTTTTTTCTTTTATGGAGGGAAGCAGTCAAACATGCAGTTCCCCCCTCAAGTCTCCAGTGGTACAATCCAAGAGGGATTGTATCGCCTGCACAGTTTCATCAGCACTGATCGATTGTTTAAAAGAGGTTTCCAGGGAGTGCTACATGAATTGGGGGTCTTCCCTTTGCTTTCTTCTAGGTTTCTTCTCGTTTCTGTTTGCGATGGCGTCCGTGACGAGGCTTTGCATTTGGCATTTGAATTTCTGTTCGCAGTTTGCTTATAGCTTTATGCATTTGAGAGTGTGTGCTCTGGTGTGCTAAAACCTATGTCAAAATATGTTTGTTAGCATTTAAGGTGGTTCGAGAGTCTGTAGGTTGTTTTTTTTAACAGCTTGCCTGTGACTTCCCCTGTAACTGTTCTCTTCTGCGCAAATTTCGAGATGTATCATTCGTTCCCATAAACCTGACAGACCCTTTTGCCGCCGTCGAACGAGCACACATTACCGGATCATTGTGGCTGTTTGCTCCAGCCACCGAGACCCAGGCTAACAATTTTTCGCTCTATCGTTTTCTGCTCATTGTTCAATTTCCTTCTCATAGGCTCCATCCATCAGATTGCCTGTGATAATCTACTCTGCCGGGTGGACGGTGGCTGAGTCGTCGCAGCCGAACCGTATCTGTGAAGGGTGCGCCTTTGGAATATGCGTTGCATAAACAACCCAAGCAAATTTGTCACCATTTCTGTCTTGCGGGAGTCCTTTGGTTCTTATGACAAAGCCATCTGTGGTTTCTCTTTGGGTGGTGGAAGAAGCAAAAATACAGATAATAGAGTATCTGGTACACGTTTGGCTGGAACACTGGTATCAGCAGATAACTTTGAAACTGAAGACAGATCCAGGTGGGTAGCCGTGTTGGTCTGAAGTCGCAAAACAAAGGTTGAGTCCAGTGTCACCTCTAAGACCAGCAAAGTTTTATTCTGGGTATAAGCTTTTGTGTGCACACATGTATCTGGAGAAATGTGCATGTACAAAAAAGGTTATTCCTTGAATAAAACTTTGTTGGACTTAAAGCAACGATCACTAGCACTTCATTATGGTTTTAGAATTGTTTTACTCTTATTGTTTTTAATTTAATTATCTGTTTTCGTAAGCCGCCCTGAGCCAGCTTTGGCTGGGAGGGCGGGCTAAAAGTTCAAATAACTAACTAAATAAATAAAGGCGCTGCTGGACCCAAGCTTTGTTTTGAAATTGAAGATGATGGTGGACTTTTAGAAGCCCACAGGCCTCTCTCTGCAAGGAACATTTCCAAGCAGTCGCCATGCTCCTTTGGTATTCTTAATGTTGTCCTGAGTATTCCTATCCTTCCCCTGGTCAAGGCTGTGTTGCCCATGCTCTGCCATGACCTCTGCAGTAGAGGACCTGGAGAGGGGAGGGGGTTGCACCACATCCCTCCATCTTTTTGAATCCTCTGATCTTCCACACTGCCTGAACAAGGGATGCTTCATCCTCCCTGGCCTGCCACAGACCCTCCTTCAGTAGGCCACCGTTCCCATTCCTTCCCCCAGCTTGCTCCGCCCCTGTGCCCCCTCGCCCAACCAGAAGTGCCCAGAAGCCCCGTCTCAGCTGCAGTTGCCTCCCAGGTGGCTCCCTTTCCCAGGCAAGGCTTGCGACTGGCTCCCCCCCTGGCTGCCAGGCTGAACTTAGAGTCTGCAGTCCCGCCCTGCCTGCTCTGGGTGCGTCCTGGACTGGCTGCTGCAGCTGCCAGTTGAGTCTGGCTTGTCTCAGCCAAGCTAAGTTGACCCTCCAAGTCCTGGGTGGGTCCTGTCACCACGCACACTCTCAAGCAGGGGTGTCAAACTCATTTGTTGTGAGGGTCGGATCTGACATAAATGAGACTCTGTTGGGCCATGCCGTGTGAGTCATCAAATGTAATGCCAGGTAGCGGAGATATAAACTTTATAAAGGACACAAACACAAAGAGGTTTTTTTTACACAAAATGAAAACATGCTTAAAACATTAGCACTCTTGCAATATTTTGTTTATTTAACAGTGCCTGATAACTGACACCTCTTGCTCTGAATTATTATATCCAACTGCCTGTGCTGTTGCAATCTTGAGTATGCTGTTCAGGTGTGTATCTGTAAGCTGCAAACCTACGATGATGCAGCAGCAGCAGAACTGGAAGAAGAAGCAGAAGACAGCCAGTTCCACTGCGGGCCTGATAGAAGCCCTCTGGGGGCCTGATCTGGCCCCCGGTCCGCATGTTTGACACCCCTGCTCTGAAGTCACAGTTAGGATTTGAATCCAGTCTTTTTTTTTATTCTGAGAGCTGATGTGGCGTGTAATGGATAAGAGGGCAGTTGGCTCAGATTTTGCTTCCAAAGTGTACCTGATCTTGTCAGATCTAGGAAACAAAACAGGATCAGTCTTGGTTAGTACTTGGATGGGTGAGCGCCAAGGAAGTCTAGGGTTGCTATGCAGAGGCAGGAAATGGCAAACCACCTCCGTTTATCTCTTGCCTTGAAAGCCCTACGAGGTTA
The DNA here is from genome assembly GCF_001447785.1 of Gekko japonicus. NCBI lineage: Eukaryota > Metazoa > Chordata > Lepidosauria > Squamata > Gekkonidae > Gekko > Gekko japonicus. Next base: position 9,656 of record NW_015173730.1, read on the forward strand.
CCTGCAACTTGACGGCTCTTTCTAACCCCTTGTACCTACCAGGCCTAGGTTCAGATGTCACAAACAGACTGGGGCTTCTTTGTGATGAGGACAAGTCAGGTTTATTCTTTGGATCATCTGTTCCCTGCCTCTTCCCTTTCTACTTGGAGCCGTGATCAAAACCTTCCCAGTTCAGTCTAACTTGTGATTTGCTGCAGTGGCCAACTTTGGGAACGTAATAAACGGAGCGTTTTTTCTTTTATAGAATCATAGAGTTGGAAGGTACCTCCAGGGTCATCTAGTCCAACCCCCTGTACAGTGCAGAAAATTCACAAATACCTCCCCCTCCATACCCCCAGTGACAGCTGTTCCATGCCCATAAGATGACAAAAACCCAAAGTGGCTTGGAGAAAAATGGCTTCCTGACCCCAAAGTGGCAGTCAGCATTTCCCTGGCCATGTAAGGAAGGGCCACAAGTTATTCCAAATCCTGAGCCTGTAAGAAAGGGCCACAAGTTACTCCTAGTTACTCCAAACCCAACTTCCGTTTCAGGTCAGAATCCTGGGAACAAAACAGAACCCAGTTTGTTAAGGTGCCCTAATTTGGATATCACAAGAAGCTGGAGTCAGACCAAAGACTTCTTAAAGCAGGAAGTCTTTGATTGTGGCTTCATGCTCAGTTGGAGGAGGGAATCCTTGAGTCTGAGAATAAGCCAGGCTTCCTTTTGTCTTGAACAAACTCTTTTCTTGGTATCTGATAAGAGTCCAGGCATCCTACTTTTTCTAAGTCTTAGCCTCCCTTCACTGCCACAACATGAGGTTAAGATGGTAACCAGTATTCATTGCTCATTAAGGATTATTAACATCATGATGGACGTGAGGCATAGGACCCAGGATCTGTATTCCCTTCCACTGAAGTAGTTCCCGAAAATGGGGAGACGTTGGCTTACTCTCCACTGGATTTGGACACCGGCAGGTCCACCAGGCCAAGTGAAGACCTTGCAGTTATTCTCTGAGAAGCGGTCTCATATGACACCCAGGTTAAATATCTGGTGTTGTGTAGTTTCGTATTCTTCGCAGACTTCTTAGCGTGAACAAAGGTAGACCTGCCACTTGAAGTGCTCTAACTGTAAAATGTTACATATTAGTTTTGCATTGCATCGAAATTCACAAGTCATCCTTTTGAACAATGGGGAATTTCACATGACCCAGTTTCACCCGGTTTCAAGCCGGTAATGATCCGTTTTGAAGTGAACCGGTATAGGGCTGCCATTTCACACATGGCTTTCAACTTCCGGTAAAGAGCTGGATCTGAAGCGGTTTGCCATTTCAGACTGCACCACATTTCCCCGCCGTTTTTCGTCTGTGCGGGCGATCTCCGGATTTTTTTTTAAAAAACGTTCGATTTATAGCGCTATAGCAATATAACAAAACACGCCATGCATTCCAATGGGATTGATATAATGCTATTTCGTTATAGCGTTATAGCGCTATAATGCTATAAAGCGAACATTCAAAAAAAAAAAAGCCGGCAATTGCCCATGCGGGTGGAAAACGGCGGGAAAAAGCGCATTGGAACCGGGAGACGAAACTGAGGCGTACTTGGAAGCGGTTGACAGGTAAAACGCTTCAGCCCCGTTTCCTAAATGGGGCAGAAGCGATTGTGTATGAAATGACAAATATATTCCGGAAGGGAACCAGTTCTCAAACGGTTCTGTCTGAAATGACAGACCAGAAACCGTTTGGGAACCGTTCCTCTTCCGGAATATATTGCCTGTCTGAAATTCCTCAATATGATTGCCGAGAAGCAGGCAGGTCAGTAACCAGTAGATTCCAGTTTATAGCACCTCATTCTGCACGGATGAATGTTGTCACTTGAAACAACCCGTCTTAGGCTGCAGTCATACAAGCAGTTTGCGTTGATATAGTGGCATTCTTTGCGGATTTAAAGAGCACGATCAGACAACATCTGTCTTCTGTGCCCCAGTCGTGGGCACCCTGCTTTGCCTCGCTTTGGAAGTAATCAGGCACCGGGGGGAGTCCAGTATTTAGGGATGCCAGCACTTCCACTCCACATTTACGTCTGTCCGAACCCATCCCCATGTATTCCACAGAAGACAGGCGAAGGGAAGGAGGCTGAGAAGGGCTGGAGTACTTGGCAGAGAGATTGTGGAGCTGTCAAAAGGAGACGGAGATTCGGATACACACTTATGCACACGGGTGAAAGACACACACACACAAAGAGTGCCGCAACAATCTGAACAATGGACCATGGGGCAAGCGCACAGAGAAGCCTGTTCAGGGTGGGATGTTTGATCAAAATTTCCCACAACTATTTAAACTGCGGCAAACAGAGGTGCAGCCAGATTGGGCAAAGCCTCCAGGGTGACCGCAGCCTTACATTTGGGAAAAAATATATTTTTAGTTGCAGTTCTGGCAGTAGGAGGACTGGGGCAAATGTAAACAGAGCCAAGGCAGGTATTTGTGCATAATTGGTTTGCTCCTCCCCAAAGCACTTCCCCAAAACGGCATTCATTGAAGGTATCAGAGGCCAATTAAACCACCTAACTCCCTCTGGTTTCCAGTAGAAGTTCTTAGTAAGCTGTTTTTTTTCTTTTCTTTTTTGGGTTTAATTAAAAATGAAAAAGCGATCTCAGAAGGACTAAGCAAAGCCTGGTATTTATCATGCACCTTACAGCAGAAATGATGAGAGATTTCACAGAGGCCTAAGGCTTCTCCAGGCAGAAGGGCATCAATTTCTTCCTTGTTTCCAGGATAATCTATATTATAATGTGCTACATAATTGGTTTTTCTTTTCTTTCCCCCCGGTGGGGAATCCTGTGGCAGAGACCTGCAGAACTGTCTCAATGTCACAGATGGGTGGAGTAAGCAAAGAGTCCTGAATACTGTTGGTTGAATTTCTGTGATGCTGTGTAGGACTAGGGCAGACAGATGGACCTAGGGAAGGATGGCTTGAAAGCCTGAGGGTTAGAATCCTAGAATCACAGAGTTGGAAGGGGCCATAGAGGTCATCTAGTCCAACCCCCAGCTCAATGCAGGTTCAGCCGAGAGCATCTCTGACAAGTGTACGTCCAGCCGCTGCTTAAAGACTGCCAGTGAGGGGGAGCTCACCACCTCCCTAGGTAGCTGATTCCTCTGTTGAACAATTCTTACTGTAAAAGTTTTTCCTGATATTCAGCTGGTACCTTCCTGCCCTTGACTGAAACCCATTATTGCGAGTCCTCCCCTCTCCTGCCAACAGGAACAGCTTCCTGCCCCCCTCTAAGTAGCAGCCCTTCAAATACTTAAAAAGGGCAATCCTGTCCCCCCCCTCAACTTCCTCTTCTCCAGACATTCCCAAGTCCCTCAGCCTTTCCTCATAGGTCTCCAGGCCTTGTAGAGCCCATGGGTACTACTGGAATGCTAGAATAGTATTGTGTTCCACCACAAAATGGCTGTGCTGAGAGCTCGGCTCAGCCAACACAAAATGGCTGCTGTGGTGGCAGGGCTGGAACTGTAGGGATCTCTGAACACAAAGTATGTCTTTCTTCTTACTTAGTGAAATTTGTATTCTAATAGCTGCTAATTAATTTCTGTTTTCATGATTTCATTTTTAAAAAACTATAACATAAGGAGAGAGGGGTTTTTTTGTCATTGGCTTAAGTATCAAAGCTGCTGATCATCAAAGTATCATTACTACTGTTCTAATGAAGTTAGTACTTAAAGAAATAGTTGACAATCTGGGACCATTCAGTTGACCAAAACTTTTTTGACTGGTCAAAGGCTAACCCTATCCAGAACTCTGTGGGTGCGGTCAGACGGCGTGCCGGGAGTGGTGTAAATTGCTCCGGTCCAATCGCGATCACACTCACCTCCTTGTTCCGGATCGCTGTGCAGCCACATTGCTCCCCACTGTCCACATGGTTCTTTTCCTCTCAGTTTGGGCATGTGCACAGGCAGCCATCTTTAGTATTTATTTCTGTTTTCATGATTTCATTTTTTTAAAACTATAACAAAAGGAGAGAGGTGTTTTTTTTGTCATTGGCTTAAGTATCAAACCTTCTGATCATCAAAGTATCATTACTACTGTTCTAATGAAGTTAGTACTTAAAGAAATAGTTGACAATCTGGGACCATTCAGTTGTCCAAAACTTTTTTGACTGGTCAAAGGCTAACCCTATCCAGAACTCTGTGGGTGCGGTCAGACGGCGTGCCGGGAGTGGTGTAAATTGCTCCGGTCCAATCGCGATCACACTCACCTCCTTGTTCCGGATCGCTGTGCAGCCACATTGCTCCCCACTGTCCACATGGTTCTTTTCCTCTCAGTTTGGGCATGTGCACAGGCAGCCATCTTTAGTATTGAAATTTCCACACATGCGCAGAACAGCGATTTCCCCTTCAACCCAACTGCCGTGACGCTTCCCTTTAAACGTTAAAGGAACACTTCCCTTTACACTTTCACCCCAAAACTGGCCTCCCTGAGATCCTGAACTCGTCTATACAGCAAAACGTGTTGTTGTTGTTGTTCAGTCGCACAGTCGAGTCCGACTCTTCGCAACCCCATGGACCAGATCACGCCAGGCCTTCCGGTCTTCCGCCGTCCTCTGAAGTTTGCTCAACTTCAACAGCAAAACTAGGCACTGTTTAAACTTTGGTTTTATTAACGCCAAGGCGAAGCTCCGCCCAAGCGCATATCGCCGATGCTTAATTTTTTTTTTTTTTAATGGCGGGCAAAAAACGGAAGCCTCGGGCAGCTTTCAAGCAGGGAACAGGAAGAGGCTCTACACTGGCGGAGGAGCGATCACACAGGGGGGAAATGCAGCTAGAACCAGAGCAGCAGGAAAACACCACTTGGGGACTTAGTAGCAAAATACTCCAGTTTAAAGGGGGTTTGGGACGGGAGGCAGATGTCGGCTGTGTGAGCGCGCGTAAATAGTCCGTTTCTAACCGGCACATATACCGGCTCAAGTGGCCCGTCTGAACATGCCCTATTGCTACTTTCACAGGCAAATAAGTAGAAACTGTAATCAAAGACAGAATTGTGAGGCGCATAGAGGGACGAAGCCTGCTGAGGGAAATTTAGCGTGGCTCATACAAAGGGGAGTCCTGCCTCACCAACCTTTTGGAGTCCCTTGAGAAAGTGAACAAGCAAGTAGACAACGGTGACCTGGTAGTCATTATATACATGGACTTTCAAAAGGCTGTAGACATGCTACCTCATCAAAGACTCATGAGTAAACTTAGGAGTCATTGGATAAGAGGATGGGTTCTCTTATGGGCTAGAAACTGGTTAGATGTCAGGAAGCAAAGAGTAGAAATCAATGGACAGTTCTCACAGTGGAGGGTAGCAAGCAGTGGGGTCCCACGAGGATTGATATTGGGGCTAGTACTATTTAATTTATTCATAAATGGTCTGGAACTAGGAGTGAGTAGTGTAGTGGCCAAGTTTGCAGAAGACACAAAATTATTCAGGATGGTGAAAACCAAGGCTGACTGTGAAGAGCTCTATGAGGATGACCACAGACTGGGTGAGTGGGTGTGTACCATAAAAACACCCTGAGCCTGCTTTGCGGGGAGGGCGGGGTATAAATCGAATGAATGAATGAATGAATGAATGAATGAATAAATGAATAAATAAATAAAATAAGTTTACGACGGGAGCTTTGCCACCAAATGAACACCCCCTAATAGATTCATGGAGGATACGTTTATCAATGGCTACTAGGCATGGTGACTGAGGGGAACCTCCACAGTCAGAGGCACTAATCCTCCGAATCCCAAAGCCGGGAGGCAACATCAGGGGAAGGCCTCAGCCTCTGTGCTCTGTTGTTGGCTTCCCAGAGGAACTGGTTGGCCCCTGTGTGAGACAGGATGCTGGACTAGATGGACCATTGGTCTGACCCAGCGGGGCTTTTCTTATGTTCCTCTGAAGGCCTTGGCCTCTGTGCCCTGTTTCTGGCCATCCAGAGGAACTGGTTGGCCCCTGTGTGAGACAGGATGCTGGACTAGATGGACCATTGGTCTGATCCAGCAGGGCTCTTCTTACGCCCTTACCTTGGATAATACACTTTTTGTGCACTTCAGCAATAGTTGCAGCTGTCTTTTCCTGTTTCACACAGGAAAATTTGCATTGCTGCGCCCATGCACCTTAACATTACTGATTGTTGAGATGTCGATCAATAATCCATAAAGCTTCTGCAGCCCGAGCACTGGCTGTTGTCAGTTATTTATTAGGAAGTGAAGCGCATGAGGACTCATGCTAAGTAATAAATATACACGGGAGCACCCTGTGCAATTGTTTTAGGGCACTGGCATAAATCTGCGCCGTGGTTCGCATTTGGATTACCGGCAGCTGTTCCCTGCTTATCATCTCCCTTTCTGTAAGGCATCTTTAAGAAGCCCTCTAGTCCCTTAAAAATCTTTGCCTGCCGTTTCCTCCACGCATTGGCTATTCTGGCATTCCACCTGCTTCTCCCATTAACACCTTGTACGAAAGGTTTAATTTTCTTTGTGGAAGAGGCATTTTTTTTGTTCTGTTCTGAGCCACATTGGACTCCAGAGCCATAGGCTGGAGACCTCTTTCTTTCAGCTTTCTCAAAGCGCCATGGCTCTCAGTAAAACTCTGGGGAGACTGGTTTCTCCCCGCTCCCCCCCACCCCGCTCACACACATGATTTAGAATGCTGCTGGCTTCTTTAATCTTGAGATTTACACATGGTGTCTTCCTGTTTGTGCAGTTATTTTGCCAGTCTTTCAAAATCTCATTGTTGACCTTCTGCACTTTAATGTTGCTCTCTTGTCTCCCGGAGGTTCTTTGCCGGCTTCCGGGATAGATTTATGGGCCTTGTCATGTTTTTTTATGATATTCCGAGGCTTGACCTTCCGCCTCTTCTTCCTTCTCTCACTTCTGTGATTTCCGAGCAATCTGCTCTCTCTTCGTAGAGTTCCTTCTTCTCTCCTGCCACAGCGGGAATCGATGTACAGTTTTAATGCACAGCGGAAAGTGGGTTCCATTTATAGAACATTCCTAAATGAATATGAGCTTAGGTGTTTAGCACAAGCCTATTTCCCTCCAGTCTTCTGTTTTCAGCTGCGGTCATATCTGATCCATCAGGGAAATTAAGAAGTTTCTTCTTAGAGTACCTACACCCTCTTTGGTAGTGAGTCTTTGACTATGCAGTGTCCAAAATCAGACCTGGATGAATTTTGAACCAAGACCATAAAGCAATCCTGTGTTACGATCTTCCTGTTTTTGCATGTCTTTGGCAGACGAGCAATTTGTGGAATGCTGCCATGTCTGGAAGTGTACCTAGCTCTGGCCTGCTCTGGGGCATTTATTTTAAGTTGGTATTTCCCTTGTGCACGTTTGTGTGTGTGTGTGTGATTCTTTGATCATGTCATAGTTTGTTCTGGTTTGATTTTAACCATCTTGGCTTTTGTTAGAGCATACTTGGCCTATCCTCCTTGGAGAACATGCTGGAAGGTGTGACAGACCATTTCTATCGACTGAGGGGACCCGCACAGCTTCCTGTGATTTTTAGGGAACAAGGGCCCCGGTCACACGCCGAATTTGCCGCGGGAGAGCCACGATTGAATGGCGGAGTTTCCGGGCATGATCACACTGCAACATCTGGCAAGTGGAACCCACTCATGGCCAACCCGTGGCGTACCGCCGGAAATGTGAAAATACCTGGTCGAAGGTACTAGCAACCGGTTTGCCATGGGCTGCCTCTGGACTCCCTCGGTGTGATCACGCCGGCGCACCACTTTTCCATCCGTCCCCTCATTGACGCACAGACGTGGAGGGAAGGAACTGTGGCATGCTGCCGACGCGTGGGATCGTGTTCTGGCGCATTAAATTGCAGCGCTGCAAATAGCCATGCCTCCCCCCCGCGTTATCCGGCCCATGTGACCGGGGCCTAGGCTTGTTTTAAACCATGAACCGACCCCTCAGTTATCAGGTGTTGTAAAGGTAGCAAGTGTATAGGGTTAGGGCTCATTGCCGTGAGGTAAGTTATGTGGTGCGCAAACAGAATATGGAGATGACGGCAGAAGGATTTTTTAATACGCAACAAAGAAGATTTATTTGTTTACAGATTGGTTTCAAGGAACAGATCAGGCGCACAGGTCTCCAGCTGAGGCACATTAATTTAAACTAGTTTTGGCTTCAGAGAGTAGTTTGAATTTTCTTTTAACACTTTCAGGCATAATCAGGCTCTTACTGACCAGCCCCTAGGTTGAATCCTCTCTCACACAAGGAGTCTACTCACAACCAGTCTTCCCTTTCCCAAGGGTCAGACTAAATGGCCCAAAGTCTGCTCATTACAAGAGACAGGCCTAACAATTGGGTTTGCTGTTTTCTCTCAGAGGGAGAGCCAAACCACTCTGCCACACTACCAGGCAGAGCTTCCCTTCACTCCGTCTGCTCTTTTCCTGAGCCAGACTGGAGCTCTCACTGAGGCCTCTCCCTGAGGCAGAACTGAACTCAGCTCCTGCTGGGCTTCCCTCCGACATTTCATTCCCCCCCCCCCGAAAAGTGACTGGTGGATGGGATAGTGTTTTGTTTGCACCACACGGAATGATTGGGGGTGATAGTGTCTCAGCTGAGTGGTACTTTGTGGATGGGATAGTGTTTTGTTTGCACCACACGGAATGATTGGGGGTGATAGTGTCTTGCTTGCAAGCGTGTTTGTGTGTGGGGAAAATGCATGCAAGGACTCAGCCGCTTCACCCAAAGCCAAATTAATGGTTCGCCGGTTGGTAATGTGTTCCCATCTTGAGTCAGAGTGAACTCGAGGACATGCCTGGCTGCAGTTGGAAGGTAAGCTCAGGGGCTGCTAACCGCTTTCAGGCTAGACAAGATTGATAGGAACTGGGAGGAAGGCAGACTTTCCCCCCACAAGTTGGTGGATATGTAAACAGACAACAGATTACTGGAAACAGCGGAAGTTATAGTGTTCAGATAGGAGAGACAGATTCTCTATAAACCAGAGGACTTACTGTTAAGTTGTGTAGTTGTGTGTGTGTGTGTGTGTGTGTGTGTGTGTGTGTGTAAAGTGCCGTCAAGGTGTAGCCGAATTATGGCGACCCCAGCAAGGGGCCTTCAAGGCACGTGAGAAACAGAGGTGGTCTGCCAGTGCCTTCCTCTGCAGAGTCTTCCTCGGTGGTCTCCCTTCCAAGCACCCACCCTGCTTAACGTCCGAGATCTGATGAGACTGGGCTATACCATACCACCTTCCCTCTGTAGTTGACAATACATACCTAGAAGTCTTCGTGGGGTAGCTTTACATATGAGTACCACAGCCAGATTGGGCATTGCTAGGAACTGGTAGCAAACAGGGCCCCAAATTCATGACTGGCTGATGAAAATAAAAGACACCGACACACTGGTAAAACTAATGGCCTCCCAAACAAAACTGAAATGCTTCCAGATTAGATAAATTATGTTTGAGGGTTGTACAGAGACTGGAACTTGCAGCGAAATCCGAGAAATAAACGTCTTGATTTCACAGGGTTTTTATGATATGGGTGGACATGTTCACCATGGCCCTGTTAGCGGCACTAAAGGTAAAGTGAGGGACTGAAGGTGTGTTGAGGATACATGGGAGCTGTATGCTTGTGAAACAGGCGTCCCCAACCTTTTTGAGTCTGTTCTGTGAGCACCTTTGGAATTCTACGACTGCGATCATATGCACAGTTAGATCCGCCATAGGCGCGAATGCCGGGCGGATTTAAAGGGCGCGATCAGACAACAACTGGGAAGTGCCCCGCAGCCGCCGACAACCCGTTATGCTCTGCTGCAGAAGCGGAGTTAAAAGACATCGGGGAAAATCCGGTAGAAAATGGGTTGTGATGGGCCACGGACAGACTTTCCCTGCCTTGTTTAAGCTCATTAGAAACAAATGGCAAAACAAACAAACAAAAGACTCAACCACGGTTGTGTGGGATCATGCAGTGGCGGGCTGTGCTTCCAAGGACTGTGACGTGTGACCGCAACCAATTTGGTGGTTAAGTGCGTGGACTCTAATCTGGGAGAACCGGGTTTGATTCCCCACTCCTCCACTTGCACCTGGCTGGATGACCTTGGGCAAGCCACAGTTCTGCCAGAGCTGTTCTTGAAAAAGAGCAGTTTCTGTCAGAGCTCTCTCAGCCCACCTACCTCACAGGGTGTCTGTTGTGGGGAGGGGAAGGGAAAGGAAAGGAGTTTGTAAGCCGCTCTGAGACACCTTTGGGTAGTGAAGGGCAGGGTATAAATCCAATCTCTTCTTCTTCTTCTAATACAAGGTGGCTGCACCAGGAGGTGGAGCCAATCACAGAATGTCAGGGAGTAAGGGTTGTACACAAGCCTCACAGTAATTCAACATTTCAGACAGAAGCTCCGTTTAACAAGCTGCCGTTTAAAATGAGCATGTGCCTAAAAATATTTTCTTGAATACTCAAAATACGTACACGCAGGGCTCTTTTTGTAGAAAAAGCCCAGCAGGAACTCATTAGCATAATAGGCCACACCCAACAGCAGGAACTCATTCACATA
>NW_015173730.1:20259-48227 GCF_001447785.1 Gekko japonicus
TCCCATTTTCTAAAATCACTTGGTGGGCACCAGAAAATGTATCGGCAAGTACCACGGCACCTGCAGGCACCACACTGAGGACTCCTGTTATGAAACTGTGCCTCCCTTAAACAGATTTGTGGTTTTACATAGATGGAGACCAGTCAACAGCTTGCTGGAAAATACCAGACTGTGTGAACGTGTTAAGAGCTGAACTGTGTCTCAGATATAAGGATGAGGGCTCTAGTGTAACCTGCTAGCTGATGCTCTCATTACCTTTGAGCAGGGAGATTTTTTATGTGGGGAATATTCAAAGATCCTCACGCGGATTCTGGAAGTGGCACAAGCCCGTGTGCTATTTCTGTACACTTAGTTTGCTCACAAAGTCCGTCTTCTGGGAATCCTGATCATGTGGTAGAGCATTGGGGCAAATCTGCAGCTGACGTCACACATGTAATTTTACGTATTTCTTTTAAACATTTCTTTATTCTGCCATCTTTCTCTGTAAAAGTATGGATTCATCATGCTGGATGCCGGGCATGTAAGTGAATTGGCAGTGGCCTATAACGATCCGTTGGTGCGCATATTGTTTTGCCATGCTCTTTGCTGGTGGTTTCTGTTCAGCCCCGTGTGCCTTTGATCTACTTTAATGAGAATTCTGACGGGGGAAGACAGTCTGCCAATATGGAAGACAAATGTCCACACGCATTTAAAAGCAATTTGGTCTTTTCATTGGTAAAGGCCTCCTGGGAACAACATTAATTTGCCAGACTTTAATGGGAGGTGAGGGAGGGTGTCATCCTTAATCGGCTACGGTTTATTAAAACCAGTGAGCTCCTCACCAAACTTCTTGGTGCTGGTGTTATGTGATCGTGTACAGCAGGGGTCCCCAGGCTTTTTGAGCCTGTGCACCTTTGGAATTCTGACACAGGGTGATGGGCGTAACCACAAAATGGCTGCCGTGGGAAGCGGAACTACACACACACACACAGCGGAAGGCAGAGCGCTGGGGAGAACAAATGTACTAGGAAAGAGGAGTGAGAGAAAATAAAACCGACACTGTGGTGGCAATTGCTGGCAAAACAGAATCGTTTTGATCTGCACAGCCAGTCAGATCTCCAGTAGCCAATCAGAAGACCTACAGGGCAGGAATCCCACCTGGCCCCGCCCACTTTCTAGAAACACTTGGTGGGCACTAGGAAAGATGTTGGTAGGCGCTATGGCATTCATAGGCATCATGCTGGGGGACTACTGCTGGCCCATAGCTACAGTGGGGCTATTGGGGGCTCTGCCCCCTTCGTTAACTGGCCAGCCCCGCAAGATTTTTCTGAGAAGATTTTTTGAGAAGAAAGGGAGGGCTGCATGCACGGGATCTCTTAAATGCTTTTGAGAAGAAGCAGGGGATGGCGCATGCCGCTCTCCCTCCCTCCTGTAAGTTTTAAAGGGCCCTTCAGCTGATTGGCAGGCCACGTGCTCCCCGCCGATCAGCTGAAGGGCCCTTTATATCTTGCAGGAGGGGAAGGAGTGGGGTGGCTGCTGGCAGTCGGGTTTGGGGGTGGGTTGGAGCTGACATAATAATGGCAGCCCCATCAGATATTTTTTTTACCTCACAAGTCACAAAATCCTGGCTACGGGCCTGGACTCCTGGTATATAGTGTGAGCCAGCAGGGCTTCTAAGGGTTTTGGAGGGGCATATCAACCCTATCCACTTCAGGATTGGGTTAAAGGATCAGGACTGGGCAACCAAGATTGTGGACTGCCTTTCCTATCCCTTCAGGATAGGAGCCAGTTTGGTGTAGTGGTTAAGTGCGCGGACTCTAATCTGGGAGAACCGGGTTTGATTCCCCACTCCTCCACTTGCACCTGGCTGGATGACCTTGGGCAAGCCTTAGTTCTGATAAGAGCTGTTCTTGGAAAAAGAGCCGTTTCTGTCAGAGCTCTCTCAGCCCCACCTACCTCACAGGGTGTCTGTTGTGGGGAGGGGAAGGGAAAGGAGTTTGTAAGCTGCTCTGAGACTCCGAGTGAAGGGTGGGGAATAAATCCAATCTCTTTTTGGTGTAGTGGTTAAGTGCACGGACTGTAATCTGGGAGAACCCGGTTTGATTCCCCACTCCTCCACTCACTCCTGGCTGGATGACCTTGGGCAAGCCATAGTTCTGACAAGAGCTGTTCTTGGAAAAAGAGCTGTTTCTGTCAGAGCTCTCCCAGCCCCATCTACCTCACAGGGTGTCTGTTGTGGGAAGGGGAAGGGAAAGGAGTTTGTAAGCCGCTCTGAGACACCTTTGGGTAGTTAAGGGTGGGGTATAAATCCAATCTCTTCTTCTTCTTCTTCACTCTTGAGCTGAAGAGAAGATGGTGGCATAGCTGAATAACAACATTTGAGTCCAGTAGCACTTTAAAGACTGACAAACTTTCCCAGGGTGTAGGTTTTTATAAGTCAAAGCTCATTCCATCAGCCCTCATGTTCTGGTTAAAAGGCGGGAGGGGTGTTACAAAGAAGGGCCGGTCAGGATGCAGAGGCACACTGCAAGATGTAATTAGCTTGATTCGGGCTGGGAGAGATGCACAGAGGAAGGAAATGCAGGAAATTTGACCCAGGAAAGCTTATACCTCAGAATGTGTTGTTGGTCTTTAAGGTGCCACTGGGCTCAACTTTTGTTCTAGTGCTATAGACTTGTGCACTTGAAAATGTCTGACCCTGCATTAACGTATAGCAGGGTAAGAGATAATCATGAATTAACACTCTTTAGTTCATTTTGCCTGAGGTAAAATGTGTGTTCGTAAAAATATTATGGAATACTGCTTATTCCATCGTCTTCTGATTAAGAATGAGGCGCTATGTCTAGATTAAAACTTGCATTTCATAGAGTCATAGAATCATAGAGTTGGAAGGGGCCATACAGACCATCTGGTCCAACCTCCTGCCCAATGCAGGACCAGCCTAAAACATTTATAGATGCATATTAAGCTTATTTATATGGATTTGTGTATGTACGTTGTGACTTGGATTTTGCCTCAAGTGTCTATGGATGGGAAGTTTTCCGTCAGCATAGCCCAGCTTCTCTTCTTCCTCCTCCTTGTTGCAGTTCAAAATCTCCCCCCCCCCCGCCGCCACTCCTCAGGATGGGCTGCCCCCAGGTATAGCACAGGGGGAATGACAGATTTGCTGTGTGGGTGTGGGTGGGTGGGGGGAATCAGCAAAAATAACTCCTCCTTGTATAGGGAGAAATGATAATTGAGATCCAATCCAGTGTTTTAGGCACTGAATTATTTCCTCATTTCATGTTTGTGCTTTTGTATATGTGCTTTAATCTATTTTCAGTAAAAGATATATTATGTATGCTTAAATTAATATATTTGGTAACAAATGTGTGCATATGAAGTAATAGTTATGGGGAAAACAGGTTAATGCACTGTTATACATAATAATGTTACGGCCCCCAAGCTAATAAAAATGCATACATAGAACGTTCATGTATAAATCAAAGGTGTCTGAAACAACACAGGCTCTGTTTTCCATGTGCAGACACACATAGACGATGGGATCCCCCCGTCTGTAGGGTATTTGCAAGATCCGAGCCATAAATATTATTACCTCTGTGAAGTCACCTGTGGTCATAAAGTACAAATAAAGCTGTACTTAAATGGTAACTGTGCTTTTAAAAAGCTGGTGTCAATGTATAAACTCGCTGTCTACATTTTATAGAGGAGTTTGTCTCCTCTTCTTTTGAAGCACGGATTGTAGATCCCTGTAACAGAGAACAGCCATTTCATGCGTGGTGGGCCTTGTTGGTGACAATTCTCTCACACGGCGTAATACCCCCGAATGCGCGAGGGCGACCAGTTATTTGTCGTGATGGGCGATACCCCCTTTGGTTCAGAATGGGGTCTAGTAAAACTGTTCTCTGGGAGCTGCGGTGGCTCAAGTGGTTAAGACACTGAACTGCAGGCTGTGGAAGGTCAGTAGTTCAGCGGTTCAAGACCCGGGTGCCGCAAGACGGGGTGAGCTCCTGTCTCTAGTTCCAGCTCCTGCCAACCTAGCAGTTCGAAAGCAAGAAATTGCAAGTAGATAAATAGGGACCACTTCGGTGGGAAGGTAACAGCGTTCCGTGCGCCTTGGTGTTTATTCATGCCGGCCACATGACCACGGAAATGTCTTCGGACAGCGCTGGCTCTTCGGCTTTGAAACGGAGATGAGCACCGCAACCCTAGAGTCGGATTCGACTGGCTTTCGAGCAAGGGAACCTTTACCTTTACCTAAAACTGTTCTCCCTGCGCTCCGGTTGGAAAATATACCATTTTGTTTCTTAGTCTGCTCCAAAGGGCAGTCTTGCCACACACCCAGTGGAGCAGTGGAGCTGTGATCGTTTCAATAAATTAATAAATAACTTAAAGAACATCACCTTTGAACTTCCTCCCTTGGGCTGGGCATTTAGATATTCAGAAGAAGAAGAAGAAGACGAAGAGATTGGATTTATTCCCCGCCCTTCACTTGGAGTCTCAGAGCGGCTTACAAACTCCTTTCCCTTCCCCTCCCCACAACAGACACCCTGTGAGGTAGGTGGGGCTGAGAGAACTCTGACACAAACTGCTCTTTTTCAAGGACAGCTGTGCCACAGCTTGTGACTGACCCAAGGTCACACCAGCAGCTGCAAGTGGAGGAGTGGGGAATCAAACCCGGTTCTCCCAGATTAGAGTCCGCGCTCCTAACCACTACACCAAACTGGCTCTCTTAAGAACCGAAATGACACCTGAGGTTGCCTGTTTTGTTTTGTGTGGAAATACTTGGAACTAACTGAAGCCCTTCCAGTTTGGTGCAGTGGGAGAGCCAGTTTGGTGTGGTGGTTAAGTGCATGGACTCTAATCTGGGAGAACCGGGTTTGATTCCCCACTCTTCCACTTGCACCTGCTGGATGACCTTGGGCAAGCGTAGTTCTGTCTGAGCTGTCCTTGAAAAAGAGGAGTTTCTGTCTAGAGCTCTCCCAGCCCCACCTACCTCACAGGGTGTCTGTTGTGGGGAGGGGAAGGCTCTGAGACTCCCTTGGGTAGTGAAGGGCGGGGTATAAATCCAATCTCTTCTTTTCTTCTTCTTCTTCTTCTTCTTCTTCTTCCAGAGTTTCAGGAGGAAAAAAATTGCCCAGTATTTCAGGCTTGAAGAAGTAGCCGGAGTTGGGGTGGGGAGAGAGCCCTAGCTAGGCTGTGGCCTTGGTGCTTGTACCACCCTTTAAAATGCCCTTTAAATTTTAATGGTCCTGGGTGGTACCCTTTCATCTTAATGGCTGCTTAATAGATATCTGGCAATAGAAGCTTCCTTTTCTTAAAATGTAAAGTCCAATCACATCAGTTTAAATACACACACTCAGAAAATAGCTGAAGGCTGCAAGGCGCGTCTTCTGAGAGAGTGCGTCCAAGCCATTTCATTGACAAATTGTTTTGCAAATACTCTGTGACTCTTCTTCACTCTAATCAGTTTAATGCAGAGATATTTGGCAGCTTGGGAGCTCGGTGGCTCTTTCCCGTGCCGTCTATGGCTCTTGTGAGCCCAGTTCCATATGGCACCCAGCCCCGTGTTCCAGGAAAGTGGGCAATGTCTTTAGAAACCAGAATAAGTTCGTCAGTATTGTGGGTCCAAGAGAAAACGGTTTGGTTTTTAAAAATGCAAGACTTTGTGCATGTAACCTAAATCAAGTTGACTAGGTCCTCCATTATTTTATTGTATTGTTCCCCGTATGAGGATATATGTTCTACTTTTTTAGACCCAGTTTTATCTAATATGATAGGCTGGCCGGATGCTTTGAAGGTGCGCCATCTTCTGAATGATTCGTCACCCAAAACAACTGAAAAGGTAGCCTTATTCCTAAATCTGGTAATCAAGGATCGGTTGCGTAATGTCTCGATGCATATGATGGACTCATTTTTCCTTGTTACCTCCCTGTCTGTTAATTGCTTCTACCTGTATTCCGATATACACCAATAAAGGTTGTGGTAATGATGATGATGATGATGATGATAAAATGCAAGACAACTTGCCTGTGACGATTATATCAAGGTTGTGGAGAGGTAGGGCCTCTGTGTTGGTGGCTGGGTCAGCATGTGCAACTGAACGAGGTCGTGGAATGCGGCATGGTGGCGGTGGAAAGGGTTGTCAAGTCACAGCTGTCTTATGGCGACCCCGTAGGGTTCCCAGGGTGTAATATATCCAGTCAGACCGCGTGGCCGGCTAGGGCTCCACGCGGTCAAGCACAAACGTCGAGCTTCGCTCTTAGAGACAATAGACTATGTGGATCCTAGCCCGCACCAATCAGGGGGCTAGGTCCCGGCCGTGAGCCTATGGAACTCTCGGCCCCTGTAAATAACCTATTGGGAAGTGGGGGGGGTGTTATGGGTGGCGGTTTCACGGGGAATATAAGCCGGCCTGCGAGCCGGCTAAAGCTGTCTTGTTCCTGATCGAATAAAGTACGCTTTGCTGAAATCACTCTCCGTCTGCGTACTTTTCACAGGGCAAGAGCCATTCAGA
The DNA here is from genome assembly GCF_001447785.1 of Gekko japonicus. Classification (NCBI taxonomy): domain Eukaryota; kingdom Metazoa; phylum Chordata; class Lepidosauria; order Squamata; family Gekkonidae; genus Gekko; species Gekko japonicus. The sequence goes on from NW_015173730.1 coordinate 26,756, forward strand.
GGTAGTTGCCGTTGCCTGCCTCCACGTCACGGCCCTGGTATTCTTTGGAGGTCTCCCATTCAAATACTAGCCAGGCCTGACCCTGCTTAGCTTCCGAGATCTGATGAGGTCGGGCTAGCCTGGGCTATCCAGGTCATGGCAGAATGGGACATACCAGTGCTGAATGCTAGCCCATAAAACCTCCCAGTAGTGGGGAACGTCAAACTCCAGGTGCTCAGAGGGACTCTGGTTATTAAAAGGGTATTGTTCGTGCATGGTTGAGGTGGTGCCCAGGGCATGCGGTAATCACGTGGCTCTTTTGGTTGATGGGAATTGTGATCACTCCGTGATCCGCGGAATGAGCAATACGGATTTAATGAGACACAGATCACATTTTACATATACGCTCTCAGTGCAAAAAAAAAATATATTTTTTGAAACGATTATTGTAATTCCCCTCCCTCCTCCGCACACTTTCTTTTGCAGTGCTGAAGGGAGGAAAGAGAGCATTGCAGAATTCGGTTCTTACTCTCTACACTCCAGCAGCCTCTGCCCAGTGATCTGTCCGGTAACTTTCCCTGCTGCTGAAGATACTCAGAATTCTTTGGGAACCTGGTACGCTCCCTGTTGAATGAATACAAAGCAAAGATTAGAAAATGTCACCCTTCCCCCTCCCCTGCAGCTTTTATCGCACACCATTGCCATGTAGATGAGGAATGCAGGTCGTCTGCTGCCATCCGGGGAGGGGGGACTTGCTCCAGTTAACTGTTTCATGCATCATCTCTGTTGACTCTTCCAAGGGTAGACACCACTGCTATTTCAGGTGGATGGAGTGCGAACATCCTCCACAGGCTAGGGTATCCAGGAGGAACCTTGAACTAGCAATAAGTTCTATGGAAACGGGATAAAGCAGTTATGCAAGCGATCAGAAACACGGCAGTATTGTATACCTATATGGACACACACAGGCTAGGGTATCCAGGAGGAACCTTGAACTAGCAATAAGTTCTATGGAAACGGGATAAAGCAGTTATGCAAGCGATCAGAAACACGGCAGTATTGTATACCTATATGGACACACACTGAAAGTCGGCTTTGAACCCAAAGGGCCAAGCTACGCCATATGTCTGACATGTCACAGATGTGTGGGCAAACTCACAGACAGAAGCACATTGGGGGAACTCACCTTAAAATGCATTGGTTCACATGGCACTTGGGGGGGGCGGGACTTCTCATTCCCTGCCCATCTTGCTTTCAACAGTGCCCGCACTTCTCTTTCCACTGGCGAAATTGGGGTGGGACGGAAACTGGAAACTCCTCCCCCTCCCCTGCACCACTGAGTGAATGCTTTTCAGTTTGAGTTCCCCCAACGTACTTCTGTCTGCGAGTCCTCTCGCACACCCATGACCTGGCACATGTTGAGCACAGTGTGTTATTACACCCTATGGTTATGACTTCCCGGCCGTCACCAGGGATGGTATCCTTGTCTAGACCTAAGAGACGTGGTGTCCAGTGTATGACCAGAAGGTGCTTTGTATGCATTTCTTTGGTTTTCTTTCCTGTGGAGTTGCTTGCTTTAGAACACCTGGCACTATTAGTGGAAAGGTTGAATTTGCACCCCGGAATGGGATGGCGTTTGTTTGCACCCAGATAAGCCATTGGCTTGGGCTAGCATTTTGTATTCAGCAGAAGCGAGCGAAGTTGGAAACTCATTGAATGCAGCAGATAAAACACTAGAGGAGGAGGGCAGCTTTATCGTGCTGTGTTCTTTCCTTGAAGAAAACTAAGAGCCGCATCAAACATAGGCACGGCAGCCTTGAAGCTGCTGCCCTAAGGTTTCTCCCACAGAGATCCAGTAATTCATTAAGAAGGAAGAAGAAATAAACTCCTCTGACTCCAAAAAAGATAATACTGGGAACCATTTCGCGGTAAAGTTAGATGCCGAGGGATTTCTGGCATTGCAATTTTGTTTATCCGTTATGCTTTCCATTAAGAATTGATCCCATAGTTTCCTAAACCAGACTTGTGTCGTGGGAGGATTGGGGTCCTTCCAGTGTGACGCAATCGAAAGCCTTGCATTTTGAAGCATCTTATAAACTGTAATGTATTTCTATGTTTTGCTGTTATATCTAGGTGCCACTAGTTACTCTTCAGGTTTACCGTTTTGGAGAAGGGAAATATTAAAATGCCAGCAAAATCAGCTATTATATGTATCTGGTTTTTTTTTTTCCTTTTTTTTTTAATTTTTTTTTTTAATTTTTAACAATTCTAACACTTCAAACAGTGAACAATTAATTTTCCAATTACATTCACATCCTGTAAATAGTTCCTGCGTATGTACAACGTTATAACATGTTCAAAGAATTACAATACATTACTCAACACACTTCCGAATATGATTTCAGTAGAAAGATAACAGACTTAGCGTAAACTTGATAGGAACATTAGGAAGCATCCCGAACTATTGGAGCGGTAAGAAAGAGAAGAAAGAAAAGGAAATATTAGAGCTAGTGGAGATGATATAAGTAAGTAAGTATGAGAATTTGCGGAACTGGACATTGCATTAATCTTATATCCATTTGTGATATTGAGACCAATCAGATGAGATAAATTGTTTTTGTGACAGATAATCTAGCACTGGGTACCATTTCTCTATGAAATTAGACTTTATTGGGTTTTGTGACATGCAATTTAGTTTGTTGGAGACTGCATCCATTAAGTAATGAGTCCAAAGTTTCTTATACCATATTTCTACTGAGGGTGCCTCTTTCTCCTTCCAGTACAATGCTATTGCTGTTTTGGCTGCATCTAGAAGGACTTCTATTGTGCGTCTATGTACCCTTGAATTCAAATTTTCAGGCCAGATATTCAAAAACAAAATTTCCGGTTTTAGTGGAATTTGGACTGAGGTGATGTCTTGTATCACGTTTAGTATTTCTTGCCAGAATTTCTTAATTTTATCACACTGCCACCAACAATGCGCATAACTTCCTGTTTGGTTACACCCCTTCCAACACAATGGTGATAGGGTCGGAGCTATATGGGAAAGTCTGAGTGGAGTGATATACCACCTTGACATTATTTTGAGATTTTGTATTCTGACAGATATTACTTTTGTTTTGAAGCTTGATGAGTTCCATATGCGTTCCCACGTTTCGTCCGTGAGATTTTCTGTAGTGTCTCCTTTCCACGCATTTTGATATGGTAGCTGTTTAGAGCATGATTTTTTAATTAACAGAGAATATATTTTTGAAATAAGGCCTTTGTTTTGTGCATCTGAATCTCTTATCAAGATTTCCATTTCTGTTTGAGCTTGGGACATTGTAGCTTTTATATTTAATTTGTTAAGCAGGTGTCTTAACTGCAAATACAAGTACCATTGTATGGGAGAGCCTAGCTTTCGTTCAAGGTCAAGTTTACTTATGATACCGTTTTTATCAGCTATATCCCCTATCCGAGTAAGGCGTTTAAGTCTCCATTTTGCTGAAAGCATGGAGTCTGATCCAGGTGGAAATGATTTCTGGTTTAGAAACGTGTAGTATCGTGATACTGGGGGCAAAGAATGTCTAGCATGGTTCTTCCAACATTGGAATGCTGGGAGTATGGTTTCAATAGCATTCCTCTCCGTAGCGGAAAGCTTCTCTTTGGCCCAGAGTGCACTATCTAGATACTTTGGAAATATCAAATCATCCCCTATATTCACCCATAGAGGTCTTACAGTAGTGTGTAACATTTTAACCGCTGTAGCTAACAAGATTGCTCTGTGATAAAATGCTATATCCGGGAGAGCAAAGCCCCCTAGATTTTTTGGCCTTCGTAAAATTGAGAAGCTTATTCTAGGTTTCTTTTTATTCCACAAGAAATTTTTTAAAGAAGATTGCCATTTTTTGAGCATCGCATTTGGGATACTAAGAGGGATTGTTCTGAATAAAAAAATAAACTTTGGTAAGATAAAGGATTTAATTAAGTTATATTTTTCAAACCAGTTAAGGTGTAATTTACTCCATTTATTCATCTTTTGAGTTATTTCCGCATGCATAGTCAAGTAATTTAGTGAAAACATTTTAGAGCTATCCAGGCTAATCTTGATACCTAAATATTGCATCTCTGTGGTCGTCCAATTAAACTCAAATGTCTCCCTTATGAAGTTTTCTTCCATGCTATTTAGATGAATTGGCATCAGTTGTGACTTAGAGTCATTAATCTTTAATCCCGAAAATAAACCAAATTGATTTAAGAGCTCTTGCAGGGCAGGTAGAGACACTATGGGGTTTGTTAAGAAGAGCACCATATCATCTGCAAATAAAGCAATTTTATGTTCCTGTGTGCGTACTTTGATACCAGCAATGTCCGGATGTGCTCTTATGGCATTGGCCAGTGGCTCAAGCGATAACGCAAATAGGATGGGGGATAATGGACACCCCTGCCGAGTACCACGTAAAAGTGGGATGGGTTTGGAGCACATTCCATTAACTTTAATTCTAGTAATGGGAGAAGCATACAATGTTTTAATAGTAGACAAAAATCTCTGTCCAAACCCAACCTCAATCATGTCACCCCTCAGCTGTCGTTTCTCCAAGCTAAAGAGCCCCAAGCACTTTAACCTTTCCTCAGAGGGAAAGTGTTCTAACCCCTTTATCATTCTGCCGTTTTTGGAATGAAATGCCCTCTACAAATGCCATGGAGCCCCTCTCCTGATTCGGACAGTGGTGTGGGAGGGAGGAGGGCCTCCTGCTCCCCCCCCCCCCCCCGTGTCCAAGACCCCAACCCCCTGTCTGAAAGGCGAGGAGAACAGGCACCCCAGTCAGGATCAAGCTCCCGCAGCATTTGTAAGCAGAGGAAATTTCATCTCTCAAATGGTGGAAGCATCCCCATAGTGGACTCATAGTGGACATCATGTCTCATCTGGCTCTTAATTCTCACCAGGTCGCCTCACTGCTGATGCTTGCATTGCATGAAGTACTTGGAAATCATTTGGATGAGATTTGGAAATGACGAAACTCCGTAAGGCCTCTGTCTTCAGCTGGTGGGCTGTGGCTCATAACTGGGTAGCAGTGCGACCCGAGGAGAGTTGTGCCAACCCCACCTTTGCCCATTTCCTTTCTGTATTTATACCCCGCCCTTCACTACTTGAAGGAGTCTCAGAGCAGCCTACCATCTCCTTTCCCTTCCCCTCCCCGCAACAGGCACCCTGTGAGGTGGGTGGGGCTGAGGGAGCTCCCTCAAGAACTGCCCTTGAGAGAACAGCTCTGAAAGAGCTTGTGACTGACCCAGGGCCGCCCAGCGGCTGCAGGTGGAGGCGTGGGGAATCAACCCTGGTCCTCCCAGACTAGAGCCTGCACTGCTAACCACTACACCAAATTGGCTCTTGAAAGCTTGTATCTCGATGGTCTCTTAAGGTGCTGCTGGACTTGAATCTAGCTGTTTTCCGTCACGAGATTGTTGTAGGGGGAGAAGGCAAGTACAGGAGCGCCTTTTCTGAGTCCATCACATGGTGCTCCTTGGAGGGAGGGAAGGGTGTGAATACTACATGAACACACATGAACACATGATGAAGCTGCCTTCTACTGAATCAAACCCTTGGTCCATCAAAGTCAGTATTGTCTACTCACTCAGAATGGCAGTGGCTCTCCAGGGTTTCAGGGTATCATGTCCCCTCCCACCTGATCCTTTTAACTGGAGATGCCGGGGACTGTACCTGGGACCTTCTGCATGCCAAGCAGATGCTTTGCCAGTGAGCCACAGCCCCTCCCCTCGGGCAGACCATTACTTTCATGACAGTGTTCTCAATAACATATCACTGGTCCCTGCCACACGGCAGGGAAAACACTGGCCAAAGTGCGGCTTTTAAAAGCCGCACCAAAAAAGAGACGCTGCGGCGGGATCCCACGATCCCCTGAGCCGCGGCGCCGTTGCTCCCTGGCACAATCAGATGCCGGGGAGGAAGAGACGATTGGGAGGGGGAGGCTGCCAAACTGCGCATGCTTGAGCATGCGCAGTACGGCCGGGGATGCGCCGGCGGAAAGACGTGCCGGCGATCGCACGGCCGGCAGTGATGCGGCCTTTCGGAAAGAACCACCTAGGTAGGTGGTTCTTTTTTGCTGCGGGGTTTGGCCGGGAGGGGCGGATTGGGAACGGGCACAGCACGATTCCCAGATGTTGCTGTGGGATCGCGCCCGTTTGCTGCGGCCCCGATCTGTCCCTCTCCCGGCCCAAAACCTCTCGTGTGGACAGGGCCACTGTAGGTCCTGCACATCTTAAGGGGTACCAAATGCAGAAAAGGAAGGTTCCGTCTCCCTCTGAAAATCAGGATGCTGAAGGCAGAATTCTGCTCGACACCATCCTCTCGAATCACAGGTTATGCCAGTGGCAAGAGGAGACTGCCTGCTACTTTGCTGGAGTACCGTGTTGATATATCTTCAGCTGCACCATCCTATCTTTGAATTGCACCGGTGTGTCTTTGAGCAATGTCAGCACGGGGCTTAGTTGCTACGCAGAAGTTATTGGTAGGCTTAAAATATGTATCGGAAGCATTTGTTTTATTAGAAACGTGCAAGGAAAATCATGAGAAGAGGCCATAGAAATGAAGGCAAATATCTGACAACCTAAATTCAAGAGAAGTCTTGCACTGCAAGAATGGATGCTGGAGGCACATGACACATATGTACCCAGAGGAGCTGTATTAGGGTGGATTGGCTTAGCTGATCCAGGATTGTTGATCCAGCCAAATGTCATCGGGCCAAGCTTCAAGCATGGGTTTTGATGAGACAGTTCAGCCCCCTTGTGAAAATTCATAAACTCAGGGACAAATATTCATTTATTTATTTATTTTTGAGATTTCTATCACGCCCTACCTTTCAGGCCGGCTCAGGGCAGCTTACAACATGTTTTAAAACCGATAAAACCATCTCATTAAACATCAGTGCAATTAAAACATCAAGAAGAAGAAGAAGAAGAGGAGATTGGATTTATACCCCGCCCTTCACTACCCGAAGGAGTCTCAGAGCGGCCTGCAATCTCCTTTCCCTTTCCCTCTCCAAAACAGGCACCTTGTGAGGTGGGTGGGGCTGAGACAGCTCTTTTGAGAACTGCCCTTGAGAGAACAGCTCTGAGAGAACTTATGACTGACCCAAAGTCACACCAGCAGCTGCATGTGGAGGTGTGGGGAATCAAACCTCGTTCTCCCAGATTAGAGTCCACGGTCCTAACCACTACACCAAACTGGCTCTTAGTTGGTTGAACAAGGCTGTCGAAAGGGCTCACGGTTCTTAGCTAAGTGCTAAGAATGATATATCACTGTTAGAAGCATTTAGTAGCTGTAAGAACTCCACATAGAGATTTGCCCACGTATAAAAAGTTTTTAAGCCTATTGAAGGGCTAGTCCCAGATAGTATACTGCATAGCAACATAGAGAATGTTCTGTTCATCTGCAAGATAGGATTCAAACACATAATGGTTGCTGGTAATCACTTCTGATGAAGTTTTCCATCGAAATGAAGTTGAAGCCGGACTCTTCGTAGTTTGTTGATACTGTTGGACTGTAAATTGTTGGGAAACTGTTGAAGAAGAAGAAGAAGAAGGAAGAAGGATTGGATTTATACCCCGTCCTTCACTTGGAGTCTCAGAGCGGCTTACAAACTCCTTTCCCTTCCCCTCCCCACAACAGACACCCTGTGAGGTGGGTGGGGCTGAGAGAACTCTTGACAGAAACTGTTCTTTTTCAAGGACAGCTCTGACAGAGCTTGTGACTGACCCAAGGTCACATCAGCAGGTGCAAGTGGAGGAGTGGGGAATCAAACCTGGTTCTCCCAGATTAGAGTCCGCACACTTAACCACTACACCACAGTTGACACTGTGAACTGTTGGTTTGTAATATTGTATGTCTTATAAATGTATTTCCATTTGCACACTTGTTGTGTTTACTATTCTATTATATATATATTTGCATATGATAGCGAGTTTCCCAGTTTGTGTTTTTTGATACCTCCGAGGATGCCAGTCACAGCTGCTGGCAAAACGTCAGGTCCTGCAATACCAAGACCACAGCCATACAGCCTGGAAAATCTACAACTAATACTATTTATTTATTCAATTTATACCCCCCCCTCCCCGCCGAAGCAGGCTCAGGGCGGCTTACATAAAAGGTTAAAACACATAAAACAACAACAATCATAAGCAATCCGAACTATCATAAAGTGCTAGTGACAGTGACACCAATAATAATGATATTGCATAGAGATGGCGAAAACAGATCATGATGGAGTTGTCAAAATGGGATACGGTCTGTATTGATGATCAACTCATCTTGATCTGTTTATGCAGCAGGCACAGGCTGCTGGTGGTAGTCCCAGGGGAACAGGGCCTTGTTACAGTTCAGTTGTTCGATGTGGCTCCTTGATTAAAGGCTTGGTGGAAGAGCTCCGTCTTGCAGGCCCTGAGGAACTGATGCCTTCTGGGAGCTCGCTCCACCAGCGTGGAGCCGCCACTGAGAAGGCCCTGGCCCTGGTTGTGGCCAGCCTGGCATCTTTGGGACCCGGGAGGGCCAGTCGATTTTGAGACCCCGATCTTGGTGCTCTCTGGGGAACATGTGGGGAAAGGCGGTCCCTCAGGTATGTAGGCCCCTGACCATAAAGGGCTTTAAAGGTGAGAACCAGCACCTTGAAGCGAATTTGGTATGCTATCAGCCAGTGCAGTGCTTTAAGCACAGGCTGGATGTGCTCCTGCATTGGGGGGGGGGGCATCGGTTGGCCACAGGTATGAGCTTATGAAGTTGCCTTCTTCTGAGACCTTGGGTCCTCCCAGCCCACCGATGCCAACTCTTGACGGGCAGCAGCTTCCCAGGGTCTGAGGCATGGGGGTCTTCATGTCAAGATGCCGGGGGCTTAGGGTTGCCAGTCTCCAGGTGGGACCTGGGGATCTCCCACTTTTATAATGGATCTCCAGCTGACAGAGATCAGCTCCCCTGGAGAAAATGGCTGCTTTGGCGGGTGGACTCTATGGCACTGTACCATGCTGAGGCCCCTCCCCTCCCTAAACCCCACCCTCTGCCGTATCCAAAGTCTCCAGGTATTTTCCGACCCAGACCTGACGACCCTACGGGGGCTGGATGGGGGATTTGATTCATGTTCCACCAGCGATGTAAGTCTGCCCCCCCCCCCCCAAAAAGCATTTGTAGGCTAAATAAAAACATTTGGAAAGCTTCCCTGCCTGGAGGCGAGTCTTGCTCCTTATGCATTATAAATGCTAAATAGATGCTAAATTAGATGTTACAAAGGTAGCTCCTTTCTGAAATTGAAAGGTTTCTTTTGAGGCGTGTGTGTCAAACGACAGCTGTTAATATTAGTGATGTTCTGATGGCGGTGTGCATGGGTTTTGCCCCTTGAAGAGTTCTAATTGGCAGTGTGATTATGAGAAGAAGAGTTTGCAGGGACATTCGGGGGGGGGGATTTTTTCCCAACCCCTGAGTCATAAACTCTGTCAAAAAGATATTTTTTTACAGTTCCAAATGTTGCTAAAAGAGATGGATTAGCGTGTCTTGTGAAAAAACTTTGAATGTAATTGAATATGTATTAGGATAGCCAAGTCTGATTTTCGCCGCAGTGGGGGACTTCCGGCTGGCGGCTGGAGTGCGCGCGCGCCGCATCCACATCACCCGGAAGTGACGCGACCACGCCGGGCACGCTAGGGGCGGGGCCACGACCATCCGAGGGAAAACCATAGAGTTTTCCCTCGGATGACCGTGGCCCCGCCCCCAGCGTGCCTGGCGTGGTCGCGTCACTTCCGGGTGACGTGCACGTCAGGGTGGGGTTCCCCCTGGGGCCCAATCCGCCGGTGGCGGGGAACGGGCCTCTGGGGTAGGGGTTTCCCCTCCCCCTGGGGGGACTTGGCAAGCCTAATATGTATTGTTTGTGTGTGTGCGTGTGTATAAAACATAAAGAGGGAACATAGTACCTTTTGTGTGTGCTCATTTTATCAGGAACCTCTTAGGGGCCAGACTATATGTGACAGGGTCCCTGTTGGCCAGCGCGGGGAGAGTGTTGCCATTTTAAAGTGATTTTAAAATGCTGTGAAGGCCCGATCCACAGTGCAAAGGGTTGAGGGGCTCTTCTTCCCCTCTGCACCTTACCAGGTGCCGAAATGTCCCCCCTCCAGGTGGCCGTTTGAAACTGTGTTGGGGGAAACAAGATGGCCCCTCTGCAGGCTCAACCTGGATCGGGCCCTCACAGTATTTAAAGATCGCTTTAAAATGAGGATGGTGTCCCTGTGGGTGACCACAAGGACTCCGTCACATCTAGCTTGGCTAGAGTTGCCAGCTCTGGGCTGGGAAACACCTGGTTATTTTGGGGGTGCAGCCTGGGGAGGGTGGGGTTTGGGGAGGGGAGGGACCTCAGCGGGGTATAATGCCATAGACCCCACCCTCCAAAACAGCCCTTTTCTCCAAGGGAGCGGATTTATGTCGTCCAGAGACCAGTTGTAATTTTGGGAGCTCTCCAGGCCTCACCTGGAGGTTGGCAACCATAAACGTGGCCCTTAAGATCTTTGCTTTGAGAGCTGAGCAGCCCCCCCCCCCAAATATGAGGCTTGGCTGGATTGCTGAAGCCATCTGGAGCTGGTTGTTCTAGAAGCAGTTTTCTGCAGTGAACCTCTCATAAACTTATGGCAGTGTTGTGTACCTCTAGTTGTTCTGAGTATAGCTGATGCTTGTTACTTCTTGAGTTTGCCCTCTTCTGTCAGCAGCTGCCTTTGAACATTTTGAAGGATATAATAGAACAGAAGCATTCTCTACTACCTACAAGTACTCTGGTGCTGACTTTCTACATGCAGCGACTTTTTAAAGTGGCAAGAGTATTCAGACATGGGTCCAGGTTCGTACCATGCCAGAATATTTATTTATTTACATTTATAACCCGCCCTCCCCGCGAACGGGCTCAGGGCGGCGTACAGATGCGGCCAATGCCCAATACATAAAACATTAAAACTGCATTTAAAATATTCAGTAAAACATAAGTGCTTGCCATAATATCTAACAAGGGAACAGATGATGTCATCAGGATAGTATCCTTAGTGGCCACAGCTCCACGCAGTACCACCATTTTAGCGCTCACGGCGAGCTGGTAATAAAGGGCTAGGACAGATAGTAATAGTCGTAGACAGATGGTAACAGTCATGGCGGCTCCTACTCAAACGCCTGGCGGAAGAGCTCCGTCTTACAGGCCCTGCGGAACTGTGCAAGGTCCCGCAGGGCCCGGATCTCCTCTGGGAGCTCATTCCACCAGATAGGAGCCGCCACTGAAAAAGCCCTAGCCCTAGTCGCCGCTAGTCTGGCCTCCTTGGGACCTGGAACCACCAGGAGATGTTTAGTCCCGGAACGTAGTGCTCGTTGGGGAACATATGGGGAAAGGCGGTCCCGTAGGTAAGTCAGACCCTGGCCATCTAGGGCAGAACTTCTGTTTCTAAATGCTTTTCTGTAGAAGATGAACAAATATGTTAATAAAAGTATCTGGCCCACAGAGGTACTAAATAACAAGCTTGCCGGCCTTTCCATATGAGTTCTAGTATTTTGTAGTCCACTGACAGTGTAAATTCATTCACAGCATTCAAACGCTTCTTTTCTGCCTCTGTGGGCATTCAGAACAAATCACAATGAAAACAATTTTAAAAATCAGTTAAGCAGTTATTATTAAAATGCAGCAGCAGAAATTAGAGACATCAAATATTTAGTAGGTGGAAGCTTCACAGTTTGGATTAATTGGAAGAACTATGGATGTGGGATTTTGAAAAAAGCTGAAAAAGGAGAAAGCCCTAAAACAAAGACACCACAAGGGGTACCTTGAGGGGACGTTCTGGAAAGTGAGCTGACGAGCAGGTATATACGGCTTTTACACTGCACACTGCTTGTTGGTGAGGTGAAACAGCACTATTTTAGGTGTCCTTGCATGCGAATACGATTATTTTATTTATTTGTGTACTTACTCCATGCCACAGCCCAGAGGAATTCACTTCACTCCCGTCCAATACTCCCTCTAATCTGTGGAGTCTTATGAGCAAAAATTCTACTTTGTGAGCTCCTGGCATTAAAGTTGTGAGCGAGTGATTTGGCTGCTGCGTGAATCAGTTTGCTCTGGAGCCATCCCTTCTTGAGCAAACACAAAACGCTGTGAGCCGGAGGCTAAAAAACTGCAAGCTAGCTTAGGGGGAACACTGCTCCCATCACGGCTCTACATCTTTGTCCCAGATGGTTAGAATCTAGTGTACCCGGCCTCTAGGCTTTTGGAACAAGCCCTGTGTCAGGCCTCCCCACAGCATCAATGAAGTACACTCTTGCAGGAAGGTTTTACTTTATTTGAAGCTATAGGTGCATGTACAGGATCACTGTTAGGAATGAGGGGGGAGCAACGAGCATGACAGGTTATAGTACATTCAAACAACTAAGGCCCAATTGCGGGGCTTCCCGTGTGTGCCATCGGGCCTGGGAGCAAACGCTTCCAGGAGGCATAATCTGTCTCCTTCCCACGGCCCTTCGTGAGATCACCCAAGCAACTATCCAGCAGCAACCACCTGTGGCCTTGAGAGATACGGACGTTCCAGCAGCTAAGCAATTAAGCGCATCAACAGGTCTACATAAGAAAACGAAAGCAAGGAGGCACATACATGGTACAATAAACAGAAAAGAAATTTGGCAGCTTGCTGACACCCTGTAGGTAATCCCTTGGTTGGTCGTTGGCTGCTTTCCCCCTGAGTAGGGCTTCCTTTGTTCTCCCGCTTGGCCGCTGGTGTTTCCTGGCTAGGCCAGTCACACCCCTTCAGAAACCGCCCAGAAGAGAGCCAACGTGTAGTGGTTACAGTGAAGCTAGGATCTGGGAGTTCAGATCCCCATGAAACTCAGGGCAACCTTGGGCCAGTCATTCTCTCCCAGCCTCCTAATTTTATTGTTTTAATGTGAAGATAAAATGGAGAAGGGAGAATGATGTAAGCTACCTTGAGTTCCTTGGACGGATGTAGGCATAAACACACTAAGAGTAAGAGTGGGGGGGTGGGGGGCTAACTCGGTCCTGTGGCACATGGAATTCCAGAGTGGGGGGGCCATGACGGAAAAGCCCCTTTCTTGCTTGTCCACCATCCTCATCTCACTTAAGGCAGGCATGGAAGGAAGGGAAGCTCCAGTTGGTTTCAAGCCCTGGACAAGTATATATGGACAAAGGTAGTCCCTCAATGGTCCCTCAAAGGCCATTTTTATCTCATTCTTCCTCCGTGGAGCTTGGGGCTCTGTAGAGGGGTCTCCTCTCCCTCTCTATATCTTTATGACTTCTGTTTGAAGCAAGTTAGACTGGAAGGAGGGACTTGCCCAACATCACCCAGCAAGTTTTATGAAGAAGAGTAGGATTTTATACCCCACTTTTCTCGACCCTAAGGAGTCTCAAAGCAGCCTACAATCACCTTCCCTTCCTCTCCCCACAACAGGCACCTTGTGAGGCAGGTGGGGCTGAGAGAGTCCTGAGAGAACCGTGACTGGCCCAAGGTCACCCAGCAGGCCTCTTGTGTCTCAAAGCAGCTTACAATCTCCTTCCCTTCCTCTCTCCACAACAGGCACCTTGTGAGGCAGGTGGGGCTGAGAGAGCTCTGAGAGACCCGTGACTGGCCCAAGGTCACCCAGCAGGCCTCATGTGTCTCAAAGCAGCTTGCAATCGCCTTCCCTTCCCCTCCCCACAACAGGCCCCTTTTGAGGCAGGTGGGGCTGAGAGAGTTCTTAGAAGATTGTGACTGGCCAAAGGTCACCCAGCAGGCTTCATATGGAGGAGTGGGGGAATCAAACCTGGTTCTTCAGATTAGAGTCTGCCACTCTGAACCACTAGACCACACTGACAGAATGGTGATTTGAGCCACGGGCTGCCTGGTTCTAGTCCAACCACTATACAATATTGCCATGCCAGCCTGTTCTTTCTGGGCTGTGCGGCTGTCTTCTGTGGGCTTCCGTCTTCCGTGAACCTCTCTGAACAGGGAACATTCTCCAGAAATGTTCTTTGTCAAGCAGTGAATAAACTGTGGAAAAAAATGTTTTTAACAGTTCTGTCACAAGCAAACCTTGTGTTCACCTGCCTGTAGTATATGTGGATGTTTTCAGCCTATGTTGTAGCAAAAAGATTAGGAAGTTTCGGCATATCGAGAATTTTGAGGTGTTTGAAGTGATTAGCAAAGTGTTCTTATAGAGATGAGTCATAATTTGCCCTTCCAAGACCTGCTTTGTGGATAGAGTCTCCTACTCAATGTATCCTGATTGTTCATAGTTTTAGGAGGTGATTTCCCCCAACTGCACTGCAGTTGCTATTTTTGACTTAACAGGTGCAAAATTATAGAGAAAAATTTCAAAACGGAATTGGAAGAACTAAAGATGCTGAGCGTATGTATGTGTGCATGTGTGTGTCTGTTTCAAATCTGGTCCCTTTGTTGTGGTCCATTTTGCAGTGAGAAGGAGCATTCCCTTCCTGTCCCCCATATGGTTTTTTCCACTTCCTGTTAAGACTTCTAATAGTTCTGTTGGAAGAGCTCAAAAGCCATTTTTGTGCAGCTTTTTCCCCAAAGGCATATCTCTCTGTACGTTAGCTCCCTGGTTCATGCATGCGAGCATATGTAAAGTTTTTAACACTGTTCCTCGATGTATTAGAAAAAAACAGGATGGAGTTTGAGGAAGAAAAGAGTAATGTGGGGTTATGTTGGTGGTGACTTGTTTACTTCTTGCAGAGCAGGTACATCAGATGACTCAAGCAAGTGAGTCAAGCTTAATTGTTTAGAGAGTGTTACGTCTCCCCTCTTCATCCTTCTGTTCTTCTGAAGAGTTTGTGGCAACATACCTAGTTCTGCTCTTCCCATCTTCCCAACAGTGCTGTCGTATAGAATGGGCTCAGGGATCCAAGTTTATCCAGTGAGTTTCATGGTTGGGTTGAACCTGGGTTTGCCCGATTTTAGTCCTAATTCAACACTAATCATACCCTACACTGCTCCTTGCATGATTTGTTACATCAGCCTTACCTGGGGCTTAACTTCTGAGATCTGATGAGATCAGGCCTGCCTGGACCATTCAGATCTGGCAAGTAAACTAAACGAAGAACCCGCTGTTGAGTTTCAGCCGACTCACGGAGACCCTGTCCACATGGCATTCTAGGCAAGAGACTAGCAGAGGTGGCTTGCCATTGCCTTTTTGCATGGAGCCGCCTTGGACTTCCTTGGTGGTTGCCCATCGAAGTACTTACTGTGACCAACCCTGCTTAGTTCCCAAGCTCTGATGAGGCCAGGTTAAGCTAGGCTGTTCAGGGTGCTACGTCATCGTAGGCATGCATAGTTGATAAGAAGAATGATCTGTTTGGAGAACCTCTGGCCCTTGGCTGCTGTAATAACATCAGGCCCACAAACCTTGACATCTTGACACAAACTGAATGCAGCCTTCCAGCCAGGCTCGCAGGGGATCACTAGGGCTTAATAAACGTCCTGTCCACGCAGCTTCCACGGGTTTGCAAACACAGTAGAACAGAAGATGAGGAGCCACCGAACATGGCTGGTGCTCTGGATCTGTGTACCGACTGTGGCTTGGTGGGCCTCTCGACTTGGGCAGGTTTGAATTACATCACACGTGGAAGGTCCCTTGACTGTAAGACTGTACCAGGAGTGCATTGATTTTGCTTCATCGTGAGAAACATATTGGCTAACTTGACAGCTAAGGGGTTGGGAACTCGGGAGCCTTGTGGGGTAGGGAACAGGAGGAAACCTCTATGGAAATCTGCCCTTGGCAAAGGAAATAATTTACATGCAGGAGCCTTGCCGACCTGTGACAATAGAGAAATCAATTACACTCAAACCTACAGCGCTCGGAATCCCATCCATCAATTGACGTTTGTTAGAAGCGGAGAACTTTGCAAGTGAACTGAAGTCTTCTCTGTCCAGACGTGTTGGTAATGGCCATTGACGGATGCTACTGTCGCCCCCGATTTCTTATTCTTTTAAACTTTGTGCCACCTAAAATACTTGGTAGCTTATTGATCGGCTTCTTGAGTTGTTGTGCGGGCTCATAAATCACTTGGATAACATTCCTCTAAGAGATAGTCTTACGTTTGGGGGGTGACTCTTCGTTCCTTTTCTTACACCACTGATGTGCGTGGCATTTTGCAGGGTAGCGCAGGGGATCCCAGGTTGAGCTGAGGGCACCTTTGGTGTTTGGAAAGAGGGCGGTGGGCACCATCACACTATGGCTGTCACAGGAGGTGGAGCCAGACATGCGCATGGACATACACTAGAGAAAGGGGGAACGGGGATTCGGGAATAACATACAAGAAGAGCAACGCAACCCAGATGCCCACTGAGGGGAGAAAAGAAGAGGAAGGGGCCTTTTATTTGTGTGAAGGTAAAGGTAAAGGTCCCCTTGCTCGAAAGCCAGTCAAATCCGACTCTAGGGTTGCGGTGCTCATCTCCGTTTCAAAGCCGAAGAGCCAGCGCTGTCTGAAGACGTTTCCGTGGTCATGTGGCCGGCATGACTAAACACCAAGGCGCACGGAATGCTGTTACCTTCCCACCGAAGTGGTATCACCCTATTTATCTACTTGTAATTTCTTGCTTTCGAACTGCTGGGTTGGCAGGAGCTGGAACTAGAGACGGGAGCTCACTCCGTCATGCGGCAGTCCGGGTCTCGAACTGTTGAACTACCAACCTTCCACAGCCTGCAGTTCAGCGTCTTAACCACTTGAGCCACCACAGCTCTTTATGAAGGTACCAAGTTGCAGATCCTGCCTAAAACACACAGCAGGGACTATGGCACCCACGGGCACCAGCTTGGGGGATGCTTTTTAGCTTGGAGGTTTTCAAGCAGAAGCTAGATGGCCACCTGACAGCGATGCTGATTGTGTGAACTGAGGCAGATCATGAGAAGGGAGGGCAGGAAGGGTTGCCTCAGTGCTTAGTTCTTGTGGTCCTTTCTTATACGTCCAGGGAAATGCCGATCGCCACTTTGGGGGTCAGGAACAGGCCCGTTGCCAGGATTTTGTGGCTTTTGGGACAGAGATTTTTCTGGTGGGGCTGTCATTATTTTTTCTGTCTGTCTCTAAGCAGCTGTACTTTTAAGTAAAAATAAAGACAATAATACTAATGAAATTAAATGCAGCACAAACACCCCGCACAACAGCCACCCCAGACATAAATGAAATGTAAAAACACCCCCTCCTTCCCCACTGCTGGACCTCCTGATGGCACCTGGTATTTTTGGCCACTGCGTGACAGAATGTTGGACTGGATGGGCCATTGGCTTGATCCAACATTGGCTTCTCTTGTGTTCTTATGTTCTTAAAGCAATGAAATCCCTTACCATTTTCAGAAGGGAATCTTGTGGGGCTGGCCTTTTAAGGAAGGGGGCGGAGTCACCAGTAGCCCCGCTGTACCTACGGGCCAGGTCAGGAAGCAGTTTTTCTACAGGCCAGTTTGGCCAGGGATCCTGGAGGTTTTTTGTCATCTTCTGGGCGTGGAACAGCGGTCACTGGGTGTGGGTGTGTGGGGGGGGGGGAGGTATTTGTGAATTTCCTGCATTGTGCAGGGGGTTGGACTAGATGACCCTGGAGGTCCCTTCCAACTCTATGATTCTGTGATTCTATGAACCTTACTGTGGTACAGAACCCATACTTCTGATTTTGTCCAGCAGTCTGAGCGCATGCAGTCAGACTACGTTTTTTCACTGTGAGTGGGCTGAGATGGGGAAGAGAGAAAATGAAGTGTTCAGTAGACTTGGCAGGAGAGGTTTCCTTAATGACCTCCCCTTTAGCTGTCATGTTTTAATAGAGTTTGCAAGAGGAGATTTCAAAGGCTCCGGAATCAGACTTGTGCTACTTTTAACTCAAATGACCCTGACGTGTGATGTATTACAGCGGGGGGAACCAAATAAAAGTCAGTTCCTACAATCGTGATTCCTATAAGTTATTTTCTCAAGAGTTTTGCCAAACCAAATGCATGTATTTATTCTACTTGATTTACTGCCCACTTTTCTCATTGAAACGCGGGGAGGATTAAGAAAGGCCAGTAGATACATACAATAAACAGTACAATAAAACTGGATTGCACACAGAATGGAGAAATAAAAAATGGGAGTAAAAAGATATCCGATACATTCGATTGCACAAAGGGCAGTGAAACTAGGACAGTCTAAATACATCCAGTGAACAATGGAGTGGTGGTGGTAGTGGGGGCAACTGAATAAAATGTATACAGACATTAAAACTACAACCTTGTTTGTGTGTGAAGTACCATCAAGCACTGTTCCCTCTAAGGTGTGGAGTCTTGTGAGCAGAAATTCTACTTTGTGAGCTCCTGGCATCCAAGTTGTGAGCGAGCTCTTTGGCTACTGCATAAATTAGCTTGCTCTGGAGTCCTCCTTCCTGAGCGAAGACGAAAATGGGTGAGCCGGAGGCTAAAAAACTGTGAGCCAGCTCACACTAACTCAGCTTAGAGGGAACACTGCCATCAAGTCATTTCCGACTTATGGCAACCCTGTGAATGAATGACCTCCAAAACATCCTGTTATTATCAGGATATTTGTGTCCTGCAACCTGAGGGTGGTGGCTTCCTTGACGGAGTCAATCCATATGTTGGATCTCCCTCTTTTCCTGCTCCTTTCAACTTTCCCTAGCATTGTGGTCTTTTCCACTGACTAGTCCTTTTAGCTTCTAGGGAGAGGTCAGGCTCCATTGGGTTTAAAACATGCAAATGAAGTTGCCTTATACAGAATCAGGTCAGTATCGTCTACTCAGACTGGCAGCGGCTCTCCAGGATGTTACGCTGAGGTCCTTCACATCACCTACTGCCTGGTCCTTTTAGGAGGAGGAGGAGGAGGAGGAGGAGGAGGAGGAGGAGATTGGATTTATACCCCGCCCTTCACTTCACAGAGCGGCTTACAAACTCCTTTCCCTTCCCCTCCCCACAACAGACACCCTGTGAGGTGGGTGGGGCTGAGAGAACTCTGACACAAACTGCTCTTTTTCAAGGACAGCTGTGCCAGAGCTTGTGACTGACCCAAGGTCACATCAGCAGGTGGAAGTGGAGGAGTGGGGAATCAAACCCGGTTCTCCCAGATTAGAGTCCGCACACTTAACCACTACACCAAACTGGCATCTCTTTTAGCTGGAGATGCTGGGGATTGAACCAAGGACCTTCTGCGTGGTAAGCAGATGCTCTACCAATGAGTCACGGACGCCCTAAAAACTGACTTCTTTGTCTTTTTGGCTGTCTGCATTATCCATAAAACTTTCCTCCAACACCACATTTCTAGGGAATCAACTTTCTTCCTTGGTACTTTCTTTATTACCCAACTTTCACACAACCATAAATAGTACTGGGGAATACTATTCCCTGTTATAAAAGGCCCTCCTGATCTCCACTGTTGTATACATTCTCTGAAATGTAGGAGTGTACATGAGCGCATGAAATTGCCTTAGGCTGAATCAGACCATTGGTCCATCAAGGGCAATATTCTCTACTCGGACTGGCAGTGCCTTTCCAGTGTCTCAGGCCGAGTTCTTTCACATCACCTCCTACCTGATCCTTGTAATGGGAGATGCCAGAGATTGAATCTGGGACCTCCTGCATGCCCAGCAGATGCTCTACCACTGAACCACGCCCCCTCCCTTTGGGAGCCTTCCTGACTTCACCCGGCGAGTCATTCCACCAGGTGAGAACCACAACAGAGAATTCTCACGTACAGGCAACTCCTGATCTTACGCATTTGCAAGGTACCACCTTCAGAAGCCTTTGTTGAGATGAGTGAAACTGTCTTAGCAGAGTGTATGAAGGTGCCTTATACCAAATCATAGAATTATAGAATCATAGAGTTGGAAGGGACCTCCAGGGTCATCTAGTCCAACCCCCTTCACAACGCAGGGAAATTCACAAATACCTCCCCCACACACACACCCAGTGACCCGTGGTCCATGCCCAGAAGATGACAAAAAACCTCCAGGATCTCAAGCCAAACTGGCCTGGAGAAAAATTGCTTCCTAACCCCAGTGAGACCAGTGGTCCACCTGGCTCGGTATAATCTATTCTGTCTGTCTAGTACTTCCATGCTTTAGGTAAAGGTCTTTTGTAACCCTGCTTCTTTTAAGAGCGGATGGGGATATTGGGGAATGCACTTCAGTTGGCCTCCAAGCTCTGGGTTAATATTTATACTGACTATTTTATGGTACTGCTGCATTAACGGAATGGCTTTAGCGCCTTCTGGACAAATTGTTTTCATTTTGCATTTCGTAAATAAGAATGCCATTTAAAAGAGGATGCCCACTTGTGCCATTTCCATACTCCAGGAATGCAACCATTTAGGAAAGGTTTATGGAGTCTCATCAGCGTACTGTTGTTTCTCAGTCTAATCTACCTCACAGGTGTTGAGAAGATAAAACGGTGGAGAGAGGAACAATATTGTAAGTCACTCTAGGGTTCTGCTGGGGAGAAAAACAGCGTATAAATGTCTAAGAACATAAGCAGAGCCCCGCTGGATCAGACCAGTGGTCCATCTAGCCCAGCTTTGTGTCTCACTCAGTTGTCAGCCAGTTCTTCTGGAGTGCCAACAGAAAGGGCATAGAGTCTGAGGCCTTCATAAGAACATAAGAAGAGCCCTGCTGGATCAGACCAGTGGTCCATCTAGTCCAGCATCCCGTCTCATACAGTGGCCAACCATTTCCTCTGGAGGGCCAACAACAGGGCATAGAGGCTGAGGCCTTCATAAGAATATAAAAAAAGTCCTCCTGGAACAGACCAGTGGTCCATCTAGTCCAGCATCCCGTCTCATACAGTGGCCAACCATTTCCTCTGGAGGGCCAACAGGGCATAGAGGCCGAGGCCTTCATAAGAACATAAGAAGAGCCCTCCTGGATCAGACCAGTGGTCCATGTAGTCCAGCATCCTCTCTCACACAGTGGCCATCCAGTTCCTCTGGAGGGCCACCAACAGGGCATAGAGGCTGAGGCCTTCATGAGAACATAAGAAAAGCCATCCTGGATAAGACTAGTGGTCCATCTAGTCCAGCATCCCATCTCACACAGTGGCCATCCAGTTCCTCTGGAGGGCCACCAACAGGGCAGAGAGGCTGAGGCCTTCCCCTGATAAGAACATCAGAAGAGCCCTGCTGGATCAGACCAGTGGTCCATGTAGTCCAGCATCCCATCTCACACAGTGGCCAACCATTTCCTCTGGAGGGCCAACGGCATAGAGGCCGAGGCCTTCATCTCTCCCTTATTATAAAAGAGTTTTGGGTGCCAGAATTCTAAAATTCTGTTAGTGTTAGGCCGCAAAAACTGCCACTCGGAAGACACTGGCTGGGTTCATTGGCTGCTTTGTGCAGTCCCGGCCAGCGTTCCAAGGTCATTTACATACGGAAGCTGATTGGACTACCCTCCCTTCCCCCCCTCAAACCCCCCCCCCCCCCCCGCAAGGCAGTTGGAATTTTCAGTTGGGAGAGGAGAATGATGTCAGC
>NW_015173730.1:49497-71093 GCF_001447785.1 Gekko japonicus
CGCTGGCGGGAGCCGCGGTCGCCCGGGCCGAGATTGGGGGGGCAAGGCGGGCGACAGAAGGCCGATGCCTCCGTCGCCCGGCCCTCTACAGAATCCACCCCCCAAACCTCCAGGTATTTCCCTCCTTAGAGCTGGCAACCCTACATTCCCCTCAGTGCCTGTTGGTAGGCAACTAAGCTTGGTCCTGTCACCTACTTTGGCCTTTGGGAGAAAACACATTGGGGCCAATCCTGATAGGGTTGCCAACTCCAGATGGGAAATTCCTGGAGATTTGAGGGATGGAGCCTGAAGAGGGTGAGGTTTGAGGAGGGGTGGGACCTCAGACAGGTACACTGCCATAGACTCCACCCTCCAAACCAGTCAGTCTCACATAGGGAACCATTGTTGCCAATCTCCAGGTGAGGGCTGGAGAGCACTCAGTATTACAACTGTTCTGCAGAAGGGAGGGCAGAAGTCAGCTGAAGTCAAAGGGGCAGATAATGGTAGGTTGGTGGCTAGCTGGGAAGGAGATGGGGTTGCCAACTACATGCTGACAAATTCCTGGGGATTTGAGGGGTGGAGCCTGGAGAGGGTGGGGTTTGCAGAGGGGTGGGACCTCAGACAGGTAGAATGCCATAGACTCCACCCTCCAAACCAGCCATTTTGTCCTGGGTAACAATTGTTGCCAATCTCCAGGTGAGGGCTACAGATTACTCACAATTACAACTGCTCTTCAGGTAGCAGAGATCAGTTCCTCTGGAGAAAACAGTGGACTCTGTCATTATACCCTGCTGAGGTCACCACAGCAAATTGACACTGTTTGCCCAAAGCCAGAGCACTGCCCCAGAGCCTCTTTCTAGATCCCGTTGTATTGCTTTCACAACGGGCTTTACTGCTAGTAAGAACATAAGAAAAGCCCTTGTATTTAGGACATTGAACACACACATAGACCAAAAAAGCAAAAAGAAAAAAAGAAAAAACATTGTGAGGGAGGGCCAACAACAGGGCAGAGAGGCCGAGGCCTTCCCCTGATATTGCCTTCTGGCACTGGGATTCAGAGGTGTGCTCCCATGACTGTGGAGGTTTACTTATTGAAATAAATACAAAGGTGAAGTGAATTTGGAGACTTCTCCTCAAATGAAACTTCTGAGGAATCTTGGGGGAACCCAGAACTTTAATAAGAGTAGCTGCAGAGAATTTTTACGTGTGTCTTGCTCTGAGTGACTTTCTCTGATTTATCTTCTTCAGTGAGTGTTGCATTGACAGTTCCCCTTGTCTGAAGAGAATTCCCATTTCAGTCCTATTTGCTGTTATCTTGTCACTTGATTGTTACATTATCTGCTAGTTACTGAGAGTCAGTTTGGTGTAGTGGTTAAGTGCGCGGACTCTGATCTGGGAGAACGGGGTTTGATTCCCCACTCCTCCACTTGCACCTGCTGGATGACCTTGGGCAAACCATAGTTCTGTCAGAGCTGTTCTTGAAAGAGCAGTTTCTGTCAGAGCTCTCCCAGCCCCATGTACCTCACAGGGTGTCTGTTGTGGGGAGGGGAAGGGAAAGGAGATTGTAAGCCACTCGGAGGCTCCTTTGGGTAGTGAAAGGCGGGTTATAAATCCAATCTCCTCCTCCTCCTTACTCTGAAACAGCTTGAAGGGCACAGCCACAAAATGGTTGCCACAAAATAGCTGTCACAGAAGGTGGAGCAAGCCAAAAATGTCAGCCACAGCTTACTGTCAGTCTCACATAGGGTGTCTGTTGTGGAGAGGGGAAGGGAAGGGCATTTATTTATTTATTTTATTGCATTTATAGCCCACCCTCCCTGCAAGAGGGCGAAGGGCGGCTCACATTACTTAGCCCCCTTTGTCCCCGACCTTGAAAGGAGACAAGCCACTGCAAGGCCAGCCCCTGTATCCCCATGTCGGCGAGGCGATGGGCTAGTAGCTGATGGTAGACCGTATCAAACGCGGCTGACAGATCTAACAACAACAGCACTGCCAAACCGCCCCGATCCAGATACCTCCAGAGGTCGTCAGTAAGGGCGACCAGTGCTGTCTCCGTCCCGTGTCCCGGGCGAAAGCCGGACTGGAAGGGATCTAATACGGAAGTGTCATCCAGAAAGCTCTGCAACTGTTTCGCCACTGCCCTCTCGATTAATTTGCCCAGATAAGGCAGGTTGGACACCGGCCTGTAGTTGGCCAATTCGGCCGGATTCAAAGATGGCTTTTTAAAGAGAGGGCGGACCATCGTTTCCTTGAGTGCCTCCGGGAACCATCCCTCCACGAGGGACTTGTTGATAATCTCCCTTAGGCCACCTCGAAACCCCTCATGGCCAGGTTTAATCAGCCAAGAAGGGCACGGATCAAGGTTGCATGTGGTTGGGCGTACAGTCTTGAGCAATCTGTCGACTTCCTCCAGGCTGAGTGGGCCGAAAGAATCCAAAACCAGAATCGAAGACGTGCAAGAGGCCTCAAGTGCGCTCATTGTATCAACTGAGTGTAAGCCGCTCTGAGACTCTAAGTGTAGGGCAGGGTATAAATCCAATCTATTCTTCTTCTACTGATGCTGCCATTTCGTTATCCCTTTTGTTCTGCGTTATTTATTCCACAGGAATGCATTAATCGGGTGGGTGATGGGGGATTGGGACCCTGCCATACCTGGCCTCTAATTCAGCCTTCCTATATTTTATAGTTCTTTATAAAATCTGCCCTCATTGTGTGTCTGGAAGGAGGGGTACATTGTGCTAAATGGGTTCTTAATCCCGAATTCAAATCTGTTTGCAGCCGTGAAGGTCGCTAGGTGAGTCTGGACAAATTACAATCTCCCGTCTCTACGTATCTTTTATTTGACATGAGGTTATAATATAATATCATGTGTGCTACCCTGAGATCCTCGAGGGGACAATTAGGATGGACATTTTGCAGATACTTTTTTTTTTTAAACTAAAAGCAGACTTAAGACGTCTGAGGCGGCTGCTCTGACATCTTCTTTAGACGGCTCTGATCCTTTCTTGGTCAGTTTCCAAACTTTCCTTCATTGTTACTTGATTCACTTGGAGTCAGATCAGAAGGATAGCTCAGGAATGTGCACACATACTGATCGGCCAGGTCTTGTGCTGAAGAAGTTGTGGTGGACTCTGATCTGGGAGAACCGGGTTTGATTCCCGACTCCTCCCCATGCAGCTGCTGGTGTGACCTTGAGTCAGTCACAAGTTCTCTCAGAGCTGTTCTCTCAGGAGCAGTTCTCGAGAGAGCTCTCTCAGCCCCACCTACCTCACAGGGTGACTGTTGTGGGGAGGGGAAGGGAAAGGAGATTGGAAGCCGCTCTGAGACTCCGAGTGAAGGGTGGGGTATAAATCCAATCTCTTCCTCTTCTTCTACACCGCGCTGGCTGACAGAAGGAAAGGCGAGTGATTAAACAGCGGTGGATGCTGCTACTGCTCCTGTTCCTCCTTGACATCAGCTCCTCACTTGCTTTATCTGGGGAAAGGGGTGATGGCGGAGGAAGGGGAGCCACCAATTCACTTGTTCCTTCACTTGACTCCTAGAGAAGGGCCAAGCCAGCACCAGAGAAAACAACAGCCCACTCACGCTGGGGGAGGCGAGATCACGGAAGAAGAGCTGTCCCAAGATCCAGCTGCATGCTGCCCTTGCTCCCTCCTGGCCACTCTGACTAGTGGCGGAGGGTAGCGGGACCAGCGGCAGGGAACCAGGCTGAGGGGCAGTTTACACTGGCCTCTGGCTGGGGCTTGGCCTTCCATAAGAGACTTAGTTATTTTGACCCCACTGATGGCAGCTCTCGACCTGTCAAGACAAACATCAGCCACCTGTGGAAGCCCACCTGGGTTTTAGAAGCCTCTTCAGGCCCTGTAGCCAGGATTTTTTGAAAAATTCGGGGGTCCTTTAAATAAGTTCGGGGGCAGTCCTGCACACACACACCCCAAGTGAGCACCATAAATAAAATAAAAAATTGGAAGTTGGTGGGCCTGGAATGGATGGAAAGTCATGGGGCCCTTGGTGGTAAGTCGGGGGAGGCTGGGCCCCAAAAGGCCCCACTGTGGCCACAGGCCGCTTTTGCTTGTTTTGCCTGTCTGGGACTGGAAGAACTTCAGATTCTCAGCAAGGAATTGTGTTGTAGAATTCACCGCTGGGTGGAGTTAATGATGGCCACTAGCAAAGGCTGTGCTAGAGTGTAAGAAGAAGAAGAAGAGATTGGATTTATACCCCGCCCTTCACTACCCGAAGGAGTTTCAGAGCGGCTTACAAACTCCTTTCCCTTCCCCTCCCCACAACAGACACCCTGTGAGGTGGGTGGGGCTGAGAGAGCTCTGACACAAACTGCCCTTTTTCAAGGACAGCTGTGCCAGAGCTTGTGACTGACTCAAGGTCACATCAGCAGGTGCAAGTGGAGGAGTGGGGAATCAAACCCGGTTCTCCCAGATTAGAGTCCGCACACTTAACCACTACACCAAACAGATTCATGGAGGATACCTCCATGCTGACCATGGTGAATAAAGGGAATCTCCATGCCCAGGGGCAGTAAACCTGCCTACTTGAGGGACCGTCAGTGGCCTGCCTACTTGAGGGACCGTCTTTCCCCACATGTGCCCCAGAGAGCACTGAGGTCAGGAACACAGAATTGCCTGACTCTTCCTGGCCCGAGAGACGTCAAGTTGGCCGCTACTCGAGCCAGGGCCTTTTCAGTGGCGGCTCCACGCTGGTGGAATGGGCTCCCGGATAACATCAGGGCCCTGCGGGACCTTTTACAGTTCCGCAGGGCCTGCAAAAAGGAGCTCTTCCGCCAGGCCTTTGATTAGGAGCCGCCGCTGATGAATGGGCCACTGGTGAACGTGCCACTGACAAATGCGCCGCCGGAATACATCTTGGGCCGCAGGAAACATTGGCTGGTTATCACTGCTGTTTGTATATTGCACGCCGTCATCATCATCATTATCATTTGTACTGTTTAGTTGCTTAGGCAGTTGTATTTATTCTCTACTGTATTTTAATGTATTTATTGTTTTAGTGTTTTTAATGTTGTTAGCCGCCTTGAGCCAGTTCTGTGGCAAGGTGGGATACAAATTGAAATAATAAATGAATAAATAAATAAACCTCTGAATACCAGTGCTGGGTGGGATCATCAGGGTGGAGGCAATTTGGCAAAGGGAGCTTTGACTCTTGGAAGCTTATCCTCAGAAATCTTGTTGGTCTCTAGATGTTCTTCTGCAGACCAACGTAGCTAACTTCTGAAACCAGGGGTCATTTCCTGCAGGAGCGCACAGGAGCGGAGCTCCGGCAGTAAAGAGCCCAGGAAGTGGGCACATGCAACAAGCGCCACCCCCTGCTCCCAGCAGCCCTCAGTCAGAGCAAGAAGCAGCCTGGTTTATTGGTCATTGTGTGAAACAGGATTCTGGACTAGATGGACCACTGGCCTGATCCAACAGGGCTGTTCTAACGTTCCCTTTTTTTTGGGAGTGTGTATCAAGGACCCAGTCTTGATTTGTGTTTGTTGAGTTGTGCCTGGTTCAGCGGGTTATGAGTTTGAGAGGGCCCCCGTTTTTGTAACTGGCGTGTGATAAGGAGCTCCCGCACATCAGGAAGTGACAGTGATTTACATGCCGACGACCAGCCCGTGTCCAATTTACTGCTATTACCTTGCCACCTTCAGTTTAGCCCTTTCTGTCTTGCCATTTACCCAAGCGTGTATGGCGTCGCTGGCACGAACATCTTAAGATAAATTTTCAACAGAGATCTCTTTTCACAGCTGTCTGCTCGGGTTTGAAGTAGAGCCGAAATGATTAATCTGGTAGTTACATCAGAGATGTGCCGTCTCAAAACATCAAGGCGGGAGAAGCGTCAAGCGGAGCCGCTTAAAAGAAAGAGACACGCAGAAGACCTGGGAAAAGCTTAGTAAAGCACTGCATTGTTATCAGGTCATTTAAATAAATAAATAAATAAATAAATAAATAAATGTGTGTGTGTATATATATGTGTGTGTGTGTGTGTGTGTGTGTATGTATGTGTATATATATATGTATGTATGTATACACACACACATATATATATCCATAGGTAAAGGTAAAGGTTCCCTTGCTCGAAAGCCAGTCGAGTCCGACTCTAGGGTTGCGGTGCTCATCTCCGTTTCAAAGCTGAAGATCCAGCGCTGTCCGAAGACGTTTCCGTGGTCATGTGGCCGGCATGACTAAACACCAAGGCGCACGGAATGCTGTTACCTTCCCACCAAAGTGGTACCTGTTTATCTACTTGCCATTTCTTGCTTTCGAACTGCTAGGTTGGCAGGAGCTGGAACTAGAGACGGGAGCTCACTCCGTCATGCGGCACACTCGGGTCTCGAACTGCTGAACTACCGACCTTCCATAGCCTGCAGTTCAGCGTCTTAACCACTTGAGCCACCGCAGCTCCCATATATATACATAGATACATACATATATATATGTATATATATACACACACACATACACAAATATACACACACACATCGTTACAGTCTGTTCCACCACTAGAATACATGGGTATATATGTCTGTATGTGTATTCTCTCCTTCCTTCTTTCATTACAATTTATGTGGCTTTAATTCGTTACAGCCCATGTCTGCGGACCATTTATTTCACCGCACTGTATTGCACACGGTTGTGTTACCCTAAATACTGCATATACTTAGACGATAAACCCTGACCTGGATAGCCCAACTTAGCCTGATCTTGTCAGAGCTCGGAAGCTAAGCAGGTTTGCCCCGGGGTCAGTATTTGACTGGGTGGCCACCAAGGAATACCAGGGTGGCCATGCAGAGGCAGGCCATGGCCAACCCCCTCTGAACGTCTCTTGCCTTGAAAACCCTATGGGGTTGCCGTAAGTCGGCCAACAAAGCAAAACAGAAAAACAGGCCATAAAATGAGATGAGCACTGCTGGATGCCGCCCTGCGTCTGATATTCTTTCGTATGGGCTTTCATGTGGCACTTCTCCGTCACGAGCGCACTGCGCGGTTGCTGTAGGGTGTGAGAAGAAGAGGAGGCAAGCCGGAGTTTTGGCTGACCCCCGCCCTCCCCACAGCAGCTCGGGTGGGTTCATTTTCATCAAGTTTCCAGTGTTCTAATTCATGTATTCCCCGAACAATTGTGCACACTATTTGGTTGCTACAACAATTAAAAGCTGTTGGTTTTTAACTCAGTGTAGCTTTGATATTCCCTGGGAGCATAACCCAAAACCTCTGGCCAGGAAGTTGTTTGTACTACAGTATATATGTCTACTTGCAAGAGAGCGACTGTGAAAGTAGGGGTTTGCTTGACTCTCCCTGTATATGCGCAAGATTATTAGGCAAGACAAGAGCATGTGAAGACTTAGAATGCCATCGTAAGGAGAGTTCCACCCTTGGAAATCAACACGCTTGGAAGGGTGTAACTGTTGAAGGAGTGCACTATAAGTGGAAGGGATACCTAGGAGTTCCTTAGTTAACAGTCTTCCCCCCACTTGAGATGGTAAGTACATTCCTTTGGTCAAATGTGCAAATAACATGTTAGACCAGTGATGTCGAACCTTTTAGAGACCGAGTGCCCAAACTGCAACCCAAAACCCATTTATTTATCGCAAAGTGCCAAGACGGCAATTTAACCTGAATACTGAGGTTTTACTGTAGAAAAAACAACTCATACATTAACTTAAGATGATCCAAACAAAGTAAGGAAAGCAATCCCAAATGCTTTCATTTACTTAAAATTATTTGGCAGAGAATTCGACAATTTAATAATGGTCTGGGCCTGGCTGGGGCGGTGGCACGCGTGCCCACAGAGAGGGCTCTGAGTGCCACCTCTGGCACCTGTGCCATAGGTTCGCCACCACTGTGTTAGACCTTGCCAGGTTTTCTCCTGCCACAAAAATGTGATTTTTATTTTAACCATTGGAGAAGCTGCTTGTGGAAGATAGAGAAAGCTGTCTTATGATGAGCCAAACCATTGGTCTATCGAGGCCAGTATTGTCTGGTTTGACTGGTAGCAGCTCTCTTGGTACCCGGGGGGAGGTAGTTGTTCACATCACCTACTACCTGATGCTTTAGAAAGGAGCAAGAGTCCAGTAGCAGCTTAAAAACTAATGAAATGTGCGGCAGCGTGTGGGCTTTCGTGAGTCACTGCTCACTTCTTCAAACACAGAATAAGTTAAAAAAAGGTACTATTTATGGCGGAAATGGACAAATTGACAAGAAAACTGAATAACAAAGAAGATGAGGAATTTTACGAAGATTGGATATTTTACGAAGATTGAATATATTGAACAAAGATGGGATGTTAAAAATACCTTAATAGGTTTTGAGAACTACTAGAGTGGAATTTTGCAAATTGGAAATTTGAAATGCTTATGATATCATGTTACCTAAAGAGGGGAAATGAAAAAGAGCATTTAGAGAGGGGGGGAAAGAAAAGGAGAGGAAGGGGACTCGCACTGTGGGAAGCCAAGCAGAGGGGGAGGGGAGGAGAAAAATTAAAAAATGGATATATTTGGTATATTTGAATTGTGTAATTCTTTGTTAAAGTTGTTATATCCTTCTAATAAATAGTTTAAAAAAAACACAGTTAGAATATGAGTCCGTCTGTCCTTATAATTGGAGAGCAGAGTGATTTCGGGTGCCAAATGACAATAGCAGGTGAATGACAATCGCAGGCATGATGGGATTAGGTGTGATATACAGAGGGGTGGTAGGCATGGAGAAATCACTATTGGTAATGAGATAAGAAGCCTAAGACTTGATTCAGTCCAGGAAAATGCATTGTCTTGAGCTTCATTATCAGACCAGTCCCTTTGACAGAGAATAAATGAACATAAGTCTGACACAGCATTCAAAAACGAGTGGGGAATAATTATAACATTCTAGGACATTCAGTTGCTGACCTAAGAGTAGCAGTTTTCTTACAAAGCAATTTCAAAGGGAGATTAGAGTGACTGCTCAATTGCAACTGATAACGAAGAAGCTCAAGACAATGCATCCTCCTGGACTAAATTGAGACCTAGGTTTACTGTCTCATTACCAAGCTGATTTCTGTACGCCTGCTACCCTTCTGCATATCACACCTAATCCAGTCACGTCTGCCATTGTCTTCACCTGCTATTATCATTCAGCATCTGAAATAACTCCACTCTTCAAGATGTTAGGGCAGATGAACTCACGCTCTACTGTATCTGAAGAAGTGAGCAGTGACTCACAGAAGCTTATACCCTGCCACAAATTTTGTTAGTCTTTAGGGTGCTACTGGACTCTTGCTCTTTTCTACCGCTACAGACGGAC
The DNA here is from genome assembly GCF_001447785.1 of Gekko japonicus. Lineage (NCBI taxonomy): Eukaryota > Metazoa > Chordata > Lepidosauria > Squamata > Gekkonidae > Gekko > Gekko japonicus. Next base: position 58,767 of record NW_015173730.1, read on the forward strand.
TAACATGGCTACCCATCTTGATCTACCTGATGCTTTTAACTAGAGGTGCCAAATCTGAGCTACAGTCCCTCCCCTTGGGAATATGTACACGATGCTGCTGCATAGTGAGTCAAGAGCATTGGTCTATCAAGGTTAGTATTGTCATAGTCTGGCTGCCTGCAGGTCTTCCAGAGTCTCAGGCCAATGTGTTTCACATCACCTCCTATCAGATCCTTTTAACCGGAGATGACTTGGGATTGAACTTGGGAGCTTGTGCAAGCAAAGCAGAGGCACTGCTCATGGCTGTTACTTGAATGAGAGCCACCAAGGAAGTCCAGGATTGCTATGCAGTGTCAGGCATTGGCAAACCACCTCTATTCATCTCTTACCTCGCTACCGAGGACATCCAAGATTGCTATGCGGAAGTAGGTAATAGCAAACCATCTCAGTTCATCTCTTGCCTGGCCACCAAGGAAGTAAAGGATTGCTGTGCAGAAGCAGGCAATGGCAAATCACCTCTATCTATCTTGTGCCTTGAAAACCATATGGGGATTGCCGTACGTTTGCTGCGACTTGACGCCCCTTTCGACCACCAACATTGTTGGGATTCTTAATTCAAGGTCGATGGTTGTATTGCAAACACAGAGCCACACTTAGTAAAAGAAAAATATCTTTACTATAAAAACAAAATAAAACTTTGGATAAAAGAAATAAAATAGAAGGTTACCTAGGCTGTGGTCACACGGAACATTAGCCATGCTACAGAGATGGAAGATAGGCGGATTTTCCGGGCCTGATCACACCACCACATCTGGGAAGCGTAGAGCTCCCGTGCCGAACCCGAGGCTTCCCGCCGAAGATGCGGGGTAAAAAACTAGTACCTCTGAGGTACTAGTTTCTGAAAACTGCAGGGAAAGGGCAGGCGCCTGATCGTGTTTCCGGTGGAATCCCGTGGCATCTGGCACCCACCCATGTCCCGTCACGAACAGGTTTTTTTTCCCCCCAAGTCTCCACAGGATGCGCACGAGCGCCTAACGGCACATGCGCACAAAGAGGCTCCCTCCCACTGCAGCCAGGCTTGCCGCCTCTGGAGGGTCGCTATGGCCACTGTCGTGCAGGCGGTTAGAGCGGCTGTGATGAGGAAGCCCACTTCCCCCTCCATTGGCTATGCCTCAGAGCTCTGTTGGGGTCTGGAAGCGTCTGTCGCCCTCTCCGGTAAGCCCACCACCTGCCTTCGGATGTGCAGATACGATTGCTCAGTCATGCGTATGCACAAACTTCAGTTTTTAAAAAAAAAATCCATCCCGTTTGCCACGGAAGCGGCGCCTAGCGATCGCTGGTGTGATCGCGCCGCACTGCTTCTTTGCCGCGCTGCAGGATCATCGTGTGATCGGCACCTGCCCCCTAACCACGGGACCTCCGCGGGACCTCGAAGGGACGTCTGATTGAGCAACCGTGCATTATTTTCCTCCAGGGCAAACAGCCACGCTTCCCCCCCACATTTTCTGGCCCATATGACCGGGGCCCTACTTAGTTACTCTCAGTAATATATGCTAACAGGCAGCTACATCTTTCTATCTCTCTTGGCTTCTAGAAGAGAACTACGGCTTTGGTTCACACAAAGGGCCATAAACTTGTGAATACATTAATGCTAGATCAAAGCATTTCTACAAACAAGATGTTAGTTGACCAATACAAAGGTTACAGGTCACTTCATTAGGATAAACAACTCCCACAAACTTTCCCGCCGTTGAATACATTATGTAACGTAACATCCTGTTTCCTAACAAACAACATTTAACTCTGTGATGACTGAAGTGTAAGCAATTTGCAGTTCCCACAAACGTGCACTGACTTGTTTGGGTTTGGAGCAGGGCTTCTCGGACAGCAGGTAGTTTGTTCTTCTGAAGGACTGTGAAAGCCAGTCTTTTGGGGTGTATGAGCGTGAATTGTGGTTTTCCGCTTTATTTCAGGGAGGGGGGAAGGAGACTTCACTTACCTGAAGTTTTGAAAACACCGCAGTACCACTCAGGCTGTTGAAGTCTCTGCAGCAGTAATTTTGCATTGATCACCGTGCAAGGGGAAAACAATAGACAAAGCAATCCTGCAAAAGTATCAATTTGGGGAAGAGAGTAGCTCAGAGTTGCCTTGGCGCTAGCCGTTGTAATGCCATTATCGTTTGCATCGAGCCGCACTTCCAGATCAATCCCGGCGCCATTGTACAACTTAAATCCTGTGACAGTTACACAATGATGCCGTATCAAGTACAAAAGTAAAAAAAGTGCCGGGGGATCGATGCGGGTTGTAATCGCTCCTGGTCTCACCGGGGTTTGTTTATTTGTTGCCGTGCACGTTTTATGGTCCCGTTTCCAGCTACGAAGACCATTATTAGGATGGCTTTTGTTACATCTCCCTCAGGATCGTGCAGCGTGTTACATGAGGGGGAATTCAGAGTTCACGAGAGCAGTAGACGCTGACAGTCGGAGAAAGGGCTGGCTCATTTGAGTCAATGTGCACAAATTAGACTTGCTGATCTCCTTTTACTGTTTATTGGTCTTTGTTGCCTCTTCAGGAATGTATGGTCCCAGAATTGAGCCACAACTGACAGTATTCACTTTCTCTGGACTGAATGGGCCTATGCCCCATGTCTAAGTCTGGTAAGGCTTGAATTTGTTGTTGTAGTTGTTCTGTCTGTTTTCTTCCCGCAAACAGGTTAAATCCCTTGCATTTCTAGGTTTTTTCGGGGAGTCTGCCTCAGTCTCACCCTTCCTTTATTCACCCCTGTGTATCTGACACCACTCTAGGTCACTGCTGTTCAATCCAGTAGCAGTTCAGAGCATCTTCACCCTCCCTTGTAGTTCACCAGTGTTGAAGGAAATAACTTTCCGTACCTCTTTGCTCCCTCTCCTCCCTTTAAAAAGACCATGGTAAACTCTTCATGCCCCACAGAGATTCCCAAACTCTCAGAAGATTATTTCATTTCACAAGAGTTTTGTTGTTGTTGTTGTTGTTGTTGTTGTTGTACAGGGAACCAGAAACTGTGGTTGAACTCTTGTGGGGAGAAGAAGTCTTGGGAGAGTTTGGGAGCGGATAAGCATGGTTTGTTGAGCTGCTTTTGAAGAGGACGGAGGGAACAAGAAGGTAAAGAGGATTATATCCTCCGGCCAGCAGTCAGGCAGACAGCTGGGTTACCCGTGGTGGGCAGGACTAGAGGTTCCGAGACCTTTCAGTGCATTCCCTGCTCTGTGCCCTTCCTTCATATCGGCCCCTTAACTTCCCAGTTTTCTGGGACCTCTTCCCAGACAATTACTTCTGTTCCAGTCAAACTGACAAGGTTGCCCTTCCTGATAGAAGCTGGATTGCAAACATTCTGCTGGCTTTGTTGTCTGAACAGTTGGAATGGTTGTGGATATTTTGTATCAGCTCAGCTAAGGTATGTTGGGGGTCTCTCAGTTAACAAGCAGAAAACAATGCAGACGATGAGAAATAGTCAACTTTTAAAGGCAAAGGTAAAGGTTTCCCTTGCTCGAAAGCCAGTCGAATCTGACTCTAGAGGGCGGTGCTTATCTCCGTTTCCAAGCCGAAGAGCCAGCGCTGTCCAAAGACATTTCCGTGGTCATGTGGCCAGCATGACTAAACACTGAGGCGCATAGAATGCTGTTACCTTCCCACCGAAGCGGTACGTATTTATCTACTTGCAGTTTCTTGCTTTCGAACTGCTAAGTTGGCAGGAGCTGGGCCAGAGATGGGAGCTCACGCCGTCATGCGGCACTCGGGTCTCAAACTGCTGCACTACCGACCTTCCGGTCTGCAGTTCAGCATCTTAACCACTGAGCCACCGCAGATAAGCAATCAGGTGGTGGTGGGTAATGATTACGATGTTAGGATAATAATTAGGATTCAGTCTAAGCAGTTGCCGACCAGGTTAATTAACGATAGCTTCACACATTCATGGTGTTAACTTAAGTGGCAACTCTGTTTATTGTGTAACTAAGTTGGTGAACTTTCCGTGGGGAGGAAGAAGGTAGGAAGATTCCAAGACATACCAGAGATCAGTTCTGATCAAGGAAAGTAAAGAGAAAGATGGACAGAGAGGCACAAAAGGGATCTGTCAATCAGTGTGCAAGAGGGGCTAGATACAGATGGGGCGTTTACACAAAAGAATTGAAGGGGACTTTGAATGAGGAGGGCCAAGACCTGGGCATGCAATGGTACAGTAGACCCCCAAAATAAGATCCAGAGGAGTTAGCCATGTTACTCTCTTGCTGCAAAAATAGTAAAAAGTCCAGTATCACCTTTAAGACTAACAAAATTGACTACGGTCCCTGCCACACGGGGGGGGAAAGGAACGGGCGAAAGTGCAGCTTTATAAAGCCGCACCAAAAGAAACACGCTCCTGCGGGATCACATTGATCCCCTGAGCCGCGGCACATTCTTTCCCCGGCAGGATCAGATGCCGGGGGAAGCCACGGTGGGGAAAGGGAGGCTGCCGAACTGCGCATGTCTGAGCATGCACAGTTCAGCCAGGAGCCGGGGATGCGCCGGCAGAAGGTCGCGCCGGCGATCCCACGGCCAGGCTTTGATGCGGCGTGCTGGAAAAACCACCTCGGTAGGTGGTTTATTTTTGCTGCGGCTTTTCGGGTGAAGGGCCGGATCGGGGACGGGTGCGCAACGCTTCCCAGATGTTGCGGTGGGATCGCGCCCGTTTGCTGCACCCCCCATCCGTCCCTCTCCCGGCCCAAAACCGTTCGTGTGACCGGGGCCTAAGTCAGACTTGGATTGAATAGAGACTTTGGATGGTCATCTCATTACCAGAAGTAACTCTCTTTCAGGGGTTCCATTCAGATTCATCAACAGAAGGAAGTGATGCCACACCCAGCCTGGATTGTGCATTCTACCTTTTCCATGACTTTTCACAACTGCTTTGCATTTTCAGGGCACCTTCTGCATCCTCTCCCCTTACCTCCTATATATCTCTGGCCAGTTTCTTTATACCCTCCGTGCACCTTATGAAGAGAGCTGTGTTTCTCGAAAGCTTATGCTCCAATAATGTTTGTTAGTCTTCAAGTTGCTACTGGGCTTTTTAGTTATTTCCCAAAAGCAAGGAGTAAGGTGCAGAAATTGGGGGGTATTATATAGCTGTTTTCATGGTTGACGCTTGTTCCTGGTGAGATACTGCCTTTCACGACCGGTAAACATTTTCATTTCCAATATGCCGGGTTGCCTTACAAGGTCAGGTGCTACATAAAAAGTGTGCAGCAAGTGTCCCGTAGTTTGATCTAGCCTCTGCTAATGAGTCCAATAAAACAAGTCGGGGAACGGTTGAAAATGCAGGCACAGAGCGTCTGGGTGCTAAACAAGCAATAAATAAGTAGGGTAATGTAGAAGCAAGTCTGTGGGAACAAAGGGAGGGAATGATCGTTATCATTGTGTTGTGGTGGCTCCCCCCTCCTTTCTCGGTGTGCTTTGGGTTGAAAATCAAGGGGAGCCGCAGATCAGTGATTCGCATGGAGAAGGACCTGGGTTTATCCTGCGCTTCATTATGCCAAGAAGAAGGCAAGGTGGACACGCAGGGGAAAGCAGTGGGCAGGGGAAGCGTTAAGCATCCTTCAGATACTCTCTCCCCATCTTGTATTTTTTATGTTTGGCAGACAACAGGTTAAGCGATGAGCAAATACTCCCTATTTTATTTCCTTTTACATTTGTTTGTAGAGTTGTCTTTAGTTTTGGTTCTCTACCTTCTGCAGTTGGCTTTGTAGATTTATTTTCATTGTGTGCACATGTGTTATATGGAGCTGCGGTGGCTCAAGTGGTTAAGATGCTGAACTGCAGGCTGTGGAAGGTCGGTAGTTCAGCAGTTCGAGACCCGAGTGTGCCGCATGACGGAGTGAGCTCCCGTCTCTAGTTCCAGCTCCTGCCAACCTAGCAGTTAGAAAGCAAGAAATTGCAAGTAGATAAATAGGTACCACTTCAGTGGGAAGGTAACAGCATTCTGTGCGCCTTGGTGTTTAGTCATGCCGGCCACATGACCACGGAAATGTCTTTGGACAGCGCTGGCTCTTCGGCTTTGAAACAGAGATGAGCACCGCAACCCTAGAGTCGGATTCGACTGGCTTTCAAGCAAGGGAACCTTTACCTTTACTTTACATGTGTTATGGTTTTTATGTGTAGTTTAGGTAGTTTCCGTTTGTGCTGTGCATGTCAACTGTACATAATATCTTGTTGTTAGCCGCCCTGAGCCACCGGGTAGGGCGGGGTAGAAATCCCAAAATAAATAAAAATAAATAAATAAAATAATAATGAATAATGAATAATAAAATATAGTGAATAATAAAAAAGGACATTTGATTTCATCAAGGAAGAAGCTAAGTGTCAGCAAGCCGCCATAGGGTGGTGTGTTCTTTTCTACATGTTACATTGTACTCGATCCATTCCCCCCTGTATCTTCCTGTGTAGGTGTTTACTTTCTTTTGCTTGCTACATCTGCGGAACTGCCCAAGGTCAACCAGCTGGAGGTGGGATGGAGTTATGGCGTTGCTTTGCTTATTATGTATCTCATGCCTGAGAACTGAACTTGTGTTTATGTTGTAGAACCGTTGTGTTCCCAAGGAATTGGGCGCTAGTTTTATCTGCATTCCCGCCAGCGGGAATTGGACTCATTGGTCCTAACCTGGTTCAAGTTCCTTTATTATGTTTCCCTGTAGGGTCTGTAGTCATTCCTAACAATTCTTGTGTTCCTGAGCTAACCATCGCTTTATAATAAATTTGACTTTGTTCTTCAAACGTGGATTTATTTCGAATGCATGGGGATTTGGACACTAAGTGAAAATAGAGGTTTTTGAGCTGGAAAAACACAAACGAGACATTTGAACTCTGTTCAGGAGACATGGGGGGGATGTGATGTCACTGACACCACGACATCACTTCCGGGTACAACAATCGACAGCTCTAGGATTTTCTGGAAACTCTGGCAAAACCATAGAGTTTCTGGCGATTTCCAGAGCTACCCATTGTCACTTAAGGATACTTGTACAATAGACGCTCATGTTTTTTTAAAAAAATTCTCCTGCCGCTGCTTGGGGCAGTGGCAGGCAACAACAGCTGTCGACAGGAGTCCTAGCAACCCTAGCTGGAGTCCTTTGGCAGACATGCAGGGATGCTCGCGTTTGTTCCGTGCATGTCAACTGTGTTGTCGTTAGCCATTCAGTCGTGTCCGGCTCTTGGTGAGTCTGTGGGCCAGTACATACAATGAATAATAAAAACCACAGATTCAATCTCATCAAGGAAGAACATAAATGGAAATGGAGGCTTTTGAGCTGCAGAAGCAGAAATGAGACACTCAAAACTCTGCTCAAGGTCTCCAGCTTCCCATGTAAGCCGCCCTGAGCCCTGCTTGCAGGGAGGGGTGACTTAAAAAATTAATGAAATAAATAAAAATAAAATAAGTAAATTTCTCCCCCTCGTCCTCGGTCATTTAGATGCTCTGAACACCTAGATCTGCGAAAGGCTGTCTTGGCCTCTCGTAAGGTCTTTTCTGATAAGCCAGTAGTTGAATCTGCTTGGCAACTGGAGGCTGTGATTTTTGAATCCTCCAGAATTTGAAAAGCACCGTCTTGCAAAATAAGCAAAAGCAAAAAGAAAAAGAAAAGAAAAAAGCTTGCCTTTTTCATGATTATTCATTTAGTGTATTTCTGTGCTATCTCTTCAGAGTCCTGCTTGAGGTGATTTATGATTAAAACAGCGTTAACAATGTGAAAGCAAGCTGTCACAAACAAGCCATAGTTCTGTATGCAGAAAACTTCGGCTTTCAATCGGGGGAGGGTGGGTGGGGGGAGCGGGGACTAGTGTGCAGGTCCCGTCCCTGACTGAGTGATCATCGCTGCTTCACGAAACAAGATGGAACATCATAAAATTCAGAGGATAATTATCCTGGAACTGAGCAGGACCCTTGTAACACCCATCATCTGGCCGGGTGAGAATAGGAACTGTTCCAATGAAGTGCTTTCAGCTGCTAAACGATTGGATCCGCTTGGCTGACGGCATCAAAACCAGGGAGAGGTCCGGGGGAATCAACAAGGCCTCACTCCGCCAGATGTCATCTCAACAGAAATGGACCATAAGGGCAATGAAAGCACACTTAGTCCCCAAATTGGCAGTATTACCTCTGTGGGAGGGGGACTGTTGTGAACGCTCCACTGTTATGGCCGCATCATAGTCTCCTGAGGGTCGAAGTCACAGTGTCCCTGTAACTATAGGGGATTGAAGAAGTTGGTCTAAACCTGGAGGGTCCTCACCCTCAATGGCCCAGGCTAGCCTGATCTTGTCTGATCTTTATTTATTTATTTATTTATTTATTTTAGGATATTTATACCCCGCCCTCCCTGCAAATGGGCTCAGGGCGGCTTACGAAGTCGGAAGATAAGCAGGGCCGGCTCTGGTTAGTACTTGGATGGGAGACCAGCAAGGAAGTCCAGGTTTGGTACACAGACACAGGCAATGACAAGCCACCTCTGAACATCTCCTGCCTTGAAAACTCTACGTCAGGGGGTGTCGAACTCATTTGTTACGAGGGCCGGATCTGACATAAACATCTCTTTGTCGGGCTGGGCCATGTGTGCCATAAAACGTAATGCCAGGTACTGGAGATAGAAACTGTATAAAGAAAGCAGCTGGTAAGCTCTGAGTTGGTGTATCCTCACTGCAAGGCCCCCTGGGGTGGGAGGGGGTGTGTGCAGAGGAAAACCCACAGAGGCAGACCAGAGAGGCAGCAGTGCAATGCTGGGCAGATGCTCCCATGATGCTCAACTGCTACAGGTGAGGTTGTTCTGCTGTGCTAAAGCCACAATGGAGTGGCTCCACCCACTTCCCCCCAGCACTCCCTCCCTTGCATCAGTTGCTCGCATGCTGCATTAGAGCCCCGGATGGGCCGGATCCGGCCCCTGGGCCTTATGATTGACAGCCCTGCTGTACGGAGTCACCATGAGCAGGCTGCAAGTTGAGGGCAGTTTCTACCACAACACCTGGAGGCTAATGTGACCTTTTTTGTTTCCAGAATGTCTTTGAGGCCTTGTGGGGAAAGCCGCTCCTTTTGAAATTTTTTTTTGCTTGTCACATGGTTCCCAAAAGTTCAGGAGCTCCACCATGAAAGGAACCCCTCCCCCCCCACAGTGGCAACTCAGGTATAGCACAGCAGAGCATTCTGCAGGGAGAACATCACAGAAGGAAGGTTTCCAGCTTTTCAGATGGTTTCTGGGGCTGTATTGTGAATAAGTGCCCTGACCTGGACAGCGCAGGCTAGCCTGATCTCATCAGATCTTGGAAGCTAAGCAGGGTTGGCCCTGGTTAGTATTTGGATGGGGGACCCCCAAGGAATCCCAGGGTTGCTACGCAGAGGCAGGCAACGGCCAACCACCTCTGAGGGTCTCTTGCCTTGAAAACCCTACAGGGGTCGCCATAACTCAGCTGTGACTTGGCGGTACTTTCCACCGCCATCTTGAATAATCAGCTTAATGCACATTTGTGGAGGGGCTGTGGCTCAGTGGCAGAGCATCTGCTTGGTGTGCAGAAGGTCCCTGGTTCAGTCCTTGGCACCTCCGGTTAAAATGACCAGGCAGTAGGTGATGGGAAGGACTGCTAACCTGAGACACTGCAGACCTCCCTGCCCGTCTGAGTAGACAATACTGACCTAGATGGACCAAGGGTCTGATTCAGTATAAGGCAGCTTCATGTGGAAGAAGAAGAAAAAGAGTTGGATTGATACCCTGCCCTTCACTCGGAGTCTCAAAGCGGCTTACAATCGAGTTTGGTGTAGTGGTTAAGTGTGCGGACTCTAATCTGGGAGAACTGGGTTTGATTCCCCACTCCTCCACTTGCACCTGCTGATGTGACCTTGGGTCAGTCACAAGCTCTGGCACAGCTGTCCTTGAAAAAGAGCAGTTTGTGTCAGAGTTCTCTCAGCCCACCCACCTCACAGGGTGTCTGCTGTGGAGAGGGGAAGGGAAAGGAGTTTGTAAGCCGCTCTGAGACTCCAAGTGAAGGGCGGGGTATAAATCCAATCTCTTCTTCTCTTCTTCTTTCTTCATGTGGAGGAGTGGGGAATCAAACCCGGTTCTCCAGATTAGAGTCCGCCGCTCTTAACCACTACACCAAACTCGCCTCTCATTGCTAGGGGATCATGTTCGTCTGTGGGCTACGAAAAACATTGCCTAGTTTTATCTGCTCATCGACTTTTGTGAAAAGCACTAGAGCAGCTTTTTTCCTGTTCAGTTGGTAACCCTAGACACTGGAGATAACGGTTCTGTGTTGGTAGTAAAATCTTCTACTGTTCCTGTTCAAACAAAGCAAATGCAGGAAACAAAACACAGGAATGGCGTCGAGTGTTGTATTAAAATTCTCCCTTTTGGTAAGCGGGCGAGAGATTATACGTAAAGAAAAATAGCGAGAACGGTATCAGACATACGCTTTGCCAGCCACTACTAATATGTCATCATACCACTTTAAAACCAGAATCGATATATGGAATGGGATGCTGCTCTTAATAGAAGCAGGATTCGGCAGGGCTCCCCCATCTCCCGTGGTTTAAACCTCTCTGTGCCCCGTTCTGGTGCTCTTGATTGACAGTATTGAATTACAGTGCGGCCTCATATTTGTTAAAACCTCTAGGTAGCTTTTGACTGCTATCTTTGTCAGTGTTGGCAAATGAGGGCGCACTGAAAGGATATGCAAATCGCGGGACCTCTATAACCATCCGGACTGAAATTGATCCTGTGCTACCCGGGAACACTTGGCTAGGAGTGGTGTAGACTGGTTTTAACTAGCTGCCTGTCCGCAGTGTGTTTTGTTTGCAGATGGTTTGCGGTGGGTTTTGTTCGGTCCTCAAATCGGGTGGCCAGACATAAAAGGGGGAACTTAACACCTCTAGCTTTGTAGATTCCGGTAGGTAGCTGTGTTGGTCTGAAGCAGCAGAAGAGAGAGTTTGAAAGCTTATAACCAGAACGAAACTTTGTTGGTCTTAAAGGTGCCACTGGACTGAAACTCTGTTCTGCTTTAATTTTGTAGGAAAGGAAAGGAAAGGAAAGGAAAGGAAAGGAAAGGAAAGGAAAGGAAAGGAAAGGAAAGGAAAGGAAAGGAGGTTATTAGCAGGTACCTTGTCCAATTTGACCTGATTGCAAATCCCCTCTCAGCCATAAAGCTCACGGGGTGATCTTGGGGCAAATCTTTCCCTCTCCCTTTCTCTCAGCTTAACATACCTCAAATAATTGTTTTGAAGATAAAATGGGCATGCGAGGTATGTGTGAGATCTCTGACTTCAGAGTTAGGAGCAGGATACAGACAGCTTGAGTAGGCCTAGCTATTCCTACCCATATCGTCACACCCGATTTGCAGTGGTCACTGTAGATGTCTGTGTCCCTAAAGGTAGGAAGTTTGAAAATCATTAGCATTTTTCAAAGAGTATGTAGCTATTGCATTTTCATCCTGTTATTTTCTCTTATAAGCCACCCTTTTCCCTCTGGGGAAAGCCAGAGGTCTTCTAAGAGGTCTTCCATCCAGGTTCTGTTTGGATCCATACCTGCTAAGCTTCCACACCTGTGTACTTTCGGATCATAACCTGGATCAAGCCTACCCTTGTCCCTAAGAGCTCAGGTTGGTAGACATGACTCTTTCTCTTCACCATAGACCTGCAAAGGGGGCTAGGCTAAGGTTTAGGTTGAGAGATCGTAACTGGCTAATGGTCTCCCAAGAAACGTTTGGCTTAGTGGGAATTTGAGTCATTGCGCCTTTATCTCAGGTGTAGTGGTTTGGTGTAGTGGTTAGGAGTGCGGACTCTGTGACAACTGGGTTTGATTCCCCACTCCTCCACCTGCAGCTGCTGGTGTGACCTTGGGTCAGTTATAAGTTCTTTCGGAGCTGTTCTCTCATGAACCGTTTTGAAAAGAGCCCCACCTACCTCACAGGGTGAAAAGTACTCAGAACGAAGAGTGATTTCAGCAAGAGTACTTTATTTAGTGAAGAACAAGACAAGGAACCCAGCTCGCAGGCTGGTTTATATGCGTTCAGAAAACCCGCCACCAAGTACACCTAAACACACACCCTACTCCCAATAGGCTATTTACAGTAACCGGGCGACCATTGGTCTCCCGGCTGGGAAGCTAGCCCTTTTGATTGGGCCGGCTAGGATCCTTTGGATCCTTTGTCTTTCGACCGAAGCTACAGGTAATTTGTGCCTGGCCAGCCCGGGCAAGTCCGGGCATGTCCGGCTGAATGCATTACACGTGGTAATGGCGGCAGTACATTACACAGGGTGTCTGTTGTGGGGAGGGAAAGGGAGTTGTAAGCTGCTCTGAGACT
>NW_015173730.1:71526-75584 GCF_001447785.1 Gekko japonicus
GTTTTCCCCTCAAATGGCGTGGCCCCGCCCCCAGTGTGCGACATCACTTCCGGGTGACACGCACGCGGGGGTGGGGTTTTCCCCGGGCCCCGATTCTGCGGGAGCGGGAATCGGGGCTTGAAAGCAGGGGGAAATCCGCCCCCCGGGGGCATTTGGCAGCCCTAACCACACTGGCCTCTCAATGATGGCTCATGCATAATTTTGAAATCACTTCCTTTTTAAAACAGAAATGTTGTTGTGAGATGGCAGACTCTTGTTCCCGAGCCCGGTGGTTGGCAAGGACAGAAGATAACATGATAATGTGTAAACACAGTGTTGCCGGTCGGAGAATAAATGCTCTATTGTACCACGGCATGAGCAGGCCAATAATTTTTTTTTTACGAGGAAAGGGACAAAATTTATCTTCATAGATTAGATGGTTTAACAATTTCCTCGCTCTGTTCTTTAAGTTTAGGGTCGGCTGTAAAAATACCATCTGTATCTCTCGTAGGGTGGCCGTTAAAACCAAACCCAAACTTACATTTGTTCATGGCGCTTATGTTTAACCCTGTCTCCGAGATGTGAGGAATGACAGAGGAGATATCTCAAAGTGCTCTTGGAGTAGGGACAGAATTTTTCTCCTGGCATGAAACTTGAAGGTGAATGTGGAGGCTTCTGAGAACGTGCAGAACGCATGCTCTGCCACTGAACTATGCCTTCCCTGATTTATTATTTAGGGAATTTATATGCCACCTCTCATGTGAGGTGGCTTAAACTGAAACAAAAAACAGGATCAGACAAAGCCATTAAAAAAAAAAAAGCCCAGGAAATAAAAACAGCATAAAACAAACAGTGAACAGCCTAAAATGATACTGATAAACCAGTACTCAGGCCAGAGACAGACTAAAAAACAAGTTTGGAGTGAGAGCCAGTTCAGTGTAGTTGTTAGGAGCACGGATTCTAATCTAGGAGAATCGGGTTTGATTCCCCCCTCCTCCACGTGCAGCTGCCGGTGTGACCTTGGGTCAGTCACAAGAGCTGTTCTCTCAAGAGCAGTTCTCGAAAAAGTTCTCTCAGCCCCACCTACCTCACAGGGTGTCTGTTGTGGGGAGGGAAAGGGAAAGGAGATTGTAAGCCACTCAGAGACTCCCTTGGGTAGTGAAGGGCGGGGTATAAATCCAATCTCTTCTTTTTCTAAACATGATGGAACCCCTTTGTTAAAAGCCTGGGTGAAAATGAATGTTTTGGTCTTATTTGTAAGGACGTATCGTCTTGACTTGAATGGAACAGGCTAGCCTGAGTTTTGTCAGATCTTGGAATTTATGCAGGGTCCAGCCTTGGTTAGTATTTGGATGGGAGACCACTGAGGAAGTCCAGGGTTGCTACACAGAGGCACCGGCAATGGCAAACTACCTCTGAATGTTTCTTGCCTTGAAAACCGTAAGGGGTCACCATAAGTTAGTTGCGGCTTGATGGCACTTCCCACCACCACCTAAAGGACAGTAAACATAATGCCACCACCCAAAAAGCCCTCTCTCTGGTTGCCACCCACCTCATCTCTGCAGGTAAGGGCACAGTTGTTTCAGCAGATCTAGCCTTTGTCTTGGAGCAGTGGAGTCAGAGGAGAGGGCAGAACAGGTTTCTCAGAACGCCTGCCATAGAGCAGTGCACAATCAAGGAAGTTACTCCAGAAATTCTTCAGTAAGAAGATGAGTAATGACGGACAGCTTTCTGCAAAAGCAAGCTTGCTCGCAGATGTTGTCCACAGCGGTTGAAGTGTAGTGGGTTAAACGCATGAAGAAACCACAGAGCCTGATGTAGTGATCAGCATGGTTTACTGGTACACAACAAGACAAAGACAAACGGCCGGCTGGCCAACTATATACATACCTGGGGACACACCCCTAGGTCCCGTTGGTGGGTTTAAATCTCCCGCCACGGTCCCATTGGCCCCCCAGTGGAGAGACCAGGAGCCTAGTCCCCATTGTTACTCCAGATTCAAGCTCTGGAGTGTTCGCTGGCCTCTGGTGGCGGTCAGCGGACACAACAGCGGTGTACAAGCAAGGGGGAGGGACATTTGGTGCAGTGTTCAGTGTGCTCTCAGTTCACATGGGTGATGATGAAGGCCAAGCTTGAGCGTGTCCAGAAGAGGGCAACCAGGATGGTGAGAGGGTTGGAATCCAAGTCTTATGAGGAAAGGCTGAAAGAGTAGGGTATGTTTAGCCTGGGAAAGAGAAGGCTTAGAGGGGACATGATTGCAGTCTTCAAGTATTTGAAGGGCTGTCATGTAGAAGATGGAGCGGATCTAGTCTCTCTTGCTCCGGATTGCAAGACTAGATCTAATGGGTGGAAATTACAAGGCAGTCGTTACCGTCTAAATACCATGAGAAACTTCCTAACTGTAAGAGTGGTTGAGCAGTGGAACAGTCTGCCTCGGGAGGTGGCGGATGCTCCTTCGCTGGAAGTTTTCAAGCGGAGGCTGGACGACCGTCTTTTGGGTATGTTGTAGGGCTATCTTTCAGCTATGCTCCTGCAGAGTGCAGGGGGTTGGACTAGATGACCTGCAAGATCCCTTGGGGGTTGGACTAGATGACCTGCAAGGCCCCTTCCAACTCTTTCTATGATTCTATGATTCTAAGAAGCCTAGCCATGTGAACTAAATGTTCCCTAGAACATTTCCCAGAATCCAATACAATGAGCTGGAGTTAGAGTTGCCAGGACAAGCCTAGCAACCAGTGGTAGGATTGAGGGCTGGAGACATGGGGTGGCATTTGAAATTCCTTAGGGTATAGAAACCTTCTTTTTCTTCTCCTTCTTCTCCTTGTCCCCATACAGGGAGAGGAGGCTCACCAGTATGTGAAGAGTATGCGATCGAGGTCTTGCATAGAGACATAATTGCGGGATGCTATTCAAAGTAAACTAAATGTGGAAGATGCTTCCCAGTCGTGCAATGCCGTTTTGGGCTGTTATTTGATATATCACCAATCCATTATTCTGAGCTCTTTGTTTATTTTTATTCCCACCCAGTTGATTTGACTACTACAGAAATGTGATATCTGTCCAGTAGATATTTGAGGGGAAATGTTATAAAAATCTGTTCAGTTATTGTACTTGGGGGTGGGGGGAGAAAGAAAAAAATTTTTTTTTCTTGTTCCAAGGGATATAACACTTTGGGCATATCCAATCGGGTTTAATAGTGTTTTTCTCTCTGTGGGAGTTTTAGGGTTATAATTCTGTGAGGGAAGGGTCTCTAACAAAGAAATCTCATCTAATCTCCATAAAAGGCACAATTCCCAGGAATCTTTACATTACAATTAAACTTGTGTGGAAGTGGCTGATATTTATAATGTAGATGAGGCCGTTGACTATAAGATGCTGCCCCCCCCCCTTCTCTGAGGAAACAAGGAAGACAATGTGGGGTGAAAGTGGGGAAATATTGCAAATATGAACAAGACCCCCTTTTTTGAGAAGTGAGCCAAACACTTGGGACCGTAAATCAGATTGATTTTTCTCAGTCAGAGCTGGTTGCCAGAAATTTTGCCCAGAGAGCTTACAAGGTGCGTGCGTGTTCACACATATTAAGGCAGTGGCACAATGTGGAACAGAATTAGCATCTGTTGGAGATGACGCCTTTTCTCCTGGGTGAAGATGACAATATATAACCCTATGTATATATAGTGGCATATTTCTGACTATACGGCAGCTGTCGTTGAGTCTATAAAAGGATTTCTCTGAGAGTTTCTCTCCCCCCCGCTTCAAGAGCGTTTTGTGAGGACCCTTGTGCTATCAAATCCATGATGCATAACTGACTCTGGAGCTGGGGAGGGGGGGAGAACAGGAAATGTGTCTCCTTTGTGAAAAGAAACCCTGCTTTTCAAAGTTCTTTTTGCAGTTCCAGGTTTTGGAAAAGTAAGTGAACTGAGCGATATGAGTGACATTAATGTAGACATGAGAAACACTCTAGGGGTGGTGGTGGTTCAGTGGTAGAAGAAGAAGAAGAGAAGAAGAGATTGGATTTATACCCCGCCCTTCTCTACCCAAAGGTGTCTCAGAGCGGCTTACAAACTCCTTTC
Source organism: Gekko japonicus (assembly GCF_001447785.1). Taxonomy (NCBI): domain Eukaryota; kingdom Metazoa; phylum Chordata; class Lepidosauria; order Squamata; family Gekkonidae; genus Gekko; species Gekko japonicus. The sequence continues at coordinate 75,579 of NW_015173730.1, forward strand.
CCTCCC
>NW_015173730.1:75879-83959 GCF_001447785.1 Gekko japonicus
ATCAAACCCCGTTCTCCCAGATTAGAGTCCGCGCACTTAACCACTATACCAAACTGGCTCCTTTGCAGTTGGGAGACTAATTCCTGACATTTGTGATTGAAGGATCAGGTAGTAGATAGGTTTGTCAACTCCATGTTGGGAAATTCCTAGGGATTGGGGGTGGATCCTAGGGAGGGCAGGGTTTGGGGAGGGACCACCTCTGCAGGGTATAATGCCTTAGAGTTAACCCTTAAATTCCTAATTTTCTCCAGGAGAACTAATCTTTGTAGTCTGGAGATCAGTTGTAATTCTGGGAGATCTCCAGGCCCCCCCTGGAGGCTGGCAGCTGTAGGTAGTAGGGGATGTGAAAGCCCTCTGCCAGAGAACCTACTGCCAGTCAGTGCAGAGTAGACACGACTGAGCTTGGTACGGTAGCTGAAAAATCAGGTTCGGTATAAGGCAGCTTCACGAGTTCAGTTTCTTGCTACATACAAAGAGCAAAACCGATCTATCATAATCTTATCCATATTCATATTTCTGCCTTTCTTCCTAACATCTTGGAAATGCAAAGCAGGTAATAACAATACAAAACAACCAAATACAAATAAATCTGTCTGTTGCGGGGAGAGGAAGAGAAGGAGACTGTAAGCCACTCTGAGACTCCGAGTGAAGGGCAGGGTATAAATCGCCTCCTCCTTCTCTTCCTGGGTCTCTGGAGTAACTCTCTTACAACCTCACCAGAAATTCTGGTGGGTAAAAGTCCCTTGGCCTCTTCTGGGAGGCTGATCCACAGGCATGGAGCAGCCAGTGATAAAACGAGTCCAGACAGTAGCTGGACGTGCCTTAGATTGAGGGTCCCTGACTTTGTTGAGTCTGTGAACATGTTGGCATTTTGAGAACCGGTGATGGGTACCAACACAAAATGGCTACCAGCCAAGGACAAAATGGTTGGCCCAGCCAAGGACAAATGAGTGCTTTGGAGGCTGGGTCTATTCAGAGAATGCTTGGAGATTCCAAGCCAGGCATCCTCCTGTGATGGAGACTGCAGTTTCCAAATTGGTCCTCCCTGTCGATGCAAAGGTTATGTCTCCTGAACACCGTATTGGGGATCACCACCTTAGATAAAGGGGTTACTGACAATAGACCTTGTTGGGTAGAATGAAGCTGTTGCATAGAAACATGTAGGGAGAGGCGGCCCTTCAGGCAGGGCTATTTTTGGGCAGGAACGCACAGGAACGGAGTTCCGTCTGGCTCCTGAGTTGGCCACGCCCAGCAGGAACTCATTGACATAATAGGCCACACACAACAGCAGGAACTCATTAGGATTGGCTACATTAGGGCTGTGTGGCCTAACATGCAAAGGACTTCCTGCTACAAAAAAAGCCCTGAGTTTTGACAACAAACAAGGTAAACAGAATAAGAAGCAAAAGGTGGGTGTGGCTGGGTGAGCACACTTCTGGTAACACGGGGGTGTGGCCTCCTAGGCTATTGAGCTGTGCTGTCAGGGGTGTAGCCTAATATGCTAATGTGTTTCTGCTGTTGGGTGTGGCCAATTATGCTAATGAGTTCCTGCTGGGCTTTTTCTACAAAAAAAGCCCTGCCTTCAGGTTTGTTTTCTAAGTACAAGGAAGTGAAGGGTTTGCACAGTAGCCGTGTGGATGGGTTCCTGAGCTCTGTCAAGTTCATCGGTTCTGGGAATGCCAGTTTTTTGGGGGGGGGACCACAGAAAGTCTTGTTAAGTAAGTCCTTCACACATGATATGAACTCGGCTTTGTAATTTGCACGACAGACATATATTCCATTAAGTCAAACTCTGGTTCAGTCACCAGGTTTGCATCTTCTGTCATATTCAAAACACTCTGTAAACCCTTCAGCATTTTAAAAGCTGTGCATGTACACATGAACATATGAAACTGCCTTACACTGAATCAAACTCTTGGTGCATCAACGTCAGTAACATCTACTCAGACTGGCAGTGGCTCTCCAAGGTAGTCTTTCACATCACCTACTGTCGGGTCTTTCAACTGGAGATACTGGGGATGGAACTTGGGACCTTCTGCATGCCAAGCAGATGCTCTACTGCTGAGCCATGGCCCCTTTGCTATGTTTGCTTTTCATCGTAAAAATATAATCCTTTGGAAGATTGGAATGGCTTCAGAGGTAGGTTGGTAACATCACAGGGCATATCCAGTTAGTGCCTTCCACAATTGGCTTTTTCCTGGTTTAAAGTGACCATGCTAAAAATCTGCATAATTTGCCCAAAGAAGAGAAAGTTTTAAGTGAATGGAGGAGGATGATTCTGAATCCATCTCAGTGCATTAAAAACATTAATACCCCGTATCAGCTCCTCAGTATGCACACAAGAGATGGATGCCTGATAATCTCTGGCCCCGTTCATACGAGCCCATTTGGGACGGGAGCGGGATGGAACAGGGGCGGAGCAAACGGACGCGATCCCACCTCAACATCTGGGGAGCGTGCCGTCTCCGTCCCTGATCCGGCCCAAATGGCGCTACCCCGCTGCAAAAACGAACCACCTATCTAGGTGGTTGCAGCCGTCTGGAGCGCCCCAAGCCGGCCGTGGGATCGGCGGCGCGTCCTTGCGCCGCCGCATCCCAGCTCCCGGGCGTACTGCGCATGCTCGGGCATACGCAGTTCGGCAGCCTCCCCCTCCCATCGGGCTCGTCCTCCCCGGCGTCTGCTCTTGCCGGGGAGAAGAGGCGCTGCGGCCAGGGGATCCGTGGGATCCCGCTGCAGCGTCTCAACGTTGGAGCGGCTCTATTAGCCGCGCTTTTGCCTCGTGGTTTCCCTGCCGTGTGGCAGGGGCCTCTTTTGAGTAACTACCATAGTAATTGCAATTAATGGAGAATATTCACTGGGGTTTGCGTATTTTTTGTACTATCTTGCTCTTATAGCATTGTTTTCTAATTCATTTTTTGGGTATTGATCCTTTTGTTGTGCATTGTTTCTAAATTTTGTAATCTTGGTCTTATTGCATCATTTATTGGACGTCTCATGCTATTTGAGTGCGTCATTCTGTACTATGTAATATGGTAAATAAATAAAAAATAGTACAATCAAGCTGAGATTCTTAGAAGACTGAACTCCACAAAGGGCTGATCTGAAATGGGGCATACTTTTTCAAAGCACTTCTGTCTCCTTTGAATCTCCTTCTCTTCTAGTACTTTTACAGGGTGCCATGGAAAAAGGTTGCTAGGCGTTTGACTTGTGTGTGTGTGTGTGTGTGTGTGTATACATAGATGTCCTGGTTTCCTCAGCCTCAAGGATGCATTTCTTTTCCACAGGTAAGCTTGAGTAGTTTCTCTTTGCCTCAGTGCCTTCGTTACACAGATATCTCTGATTGGCTGCATAGCACTGTGGCATCGTCGTGTTCAGAACATGGTTCCTGACTGGCTGGGATCAATTTTTTTTAACCATCAAGTTGCAGCCAACTCATGGCGACTCTGTATGGTTTCCAAAGTAACCAGGAGTAAATCAGGAGTGGTTTTCCATTGCTTGCCTCTCTGTAGCAGCCCTGAACGTCCTTGTTGGCCTCCCATCCAAGTACTCACCAGGGCCAACCCTGCTTACCTTCCAAGATCTGACAAGAGTGGGCTACCCTGAGCTATCCAGGTCAGGCCAGGATCATATAGGCCTCGTAGAATCTCAAAATATTCAGAAGTGAATATTCAGTTCCATTCAAATTCGGTGAACCTGTACAAGTGACGCAGTCCCCCCCCCCCCGTGGAAGTATTGCATCCCCCGATCATATCACTTGTTGACCCCCCCTGGTGCCTCTTGTTCTTCTATATTCTGCTCTGTCAGCTGCCACGTGTGCAAGTCTAAGCCTCTTCCCCCACCTCCCCAGCCACCCATATCCGATTAATACTTTACATATTTCCTCAGGCACGCTCGGAAGCCAAGTTGCTGTAGGTTCCAGAATGGTACTGATTACCATTTTGAGACATAGCTTAAAATTCACCCTTTTTCTTAAGAGAAAAGAATCTGACCTACAATTTTGTTCTTTGAAGATAGGGATGGTTTGTATTGGGGGGGATGGGAGGCAACCTTCATCCTTGAACATTTGAATTTGGTCCGATGTGTTTTGAGATAGAGGGTGCTTTTTTTTTTTTAGTTTCTGTCTCTTAATCTTATTTGGGAAAGGGGGGGGGAATTAAGACTCAAATGACATTGGTTATAGAGTCTTTTATGTGAGGAGGCTGGAAATGGAATGTAAAGTGTGGCTCCCCCCGGCCCCTGCATTCTCTAAGGTGGAGAAACTGCTGTATCTGAAATAGCCTCCTCTTGGAGCATATTAGCGGAATAATTCAGCATGCTGAAGTAGGTGCATTAGAAGAGATTCGTGTTGGGTTTGGGGGAGGGGTGGGGGTCAACAGTTAGAATTTTGTGCCGGAACAAAATGAATTGGAATTTTTGAAAAGACATAAGTGACACGGTCCAGAGGAGTGTCACAGTTATAGTGTCTTTTCTCCTTCACCCCTTTGTCTGGTAGTGTCCTGAATTCAAATGATCTCCCCCTCTTTTCTTTTGCATACCAGTGCTTGACCTTACACAAAAATGCATGTGAATAAAAATTTGGCAGTAGTGCATTAAAAAAACCCAAAACCCGGAGGGTTTTAATGAATAGATCCAAGAACCTGCTTTGGTGAAGACAGATATTTAAAGCCGATTTTCTACCGCCCCCCCCCCCCCCCCGCAAGCGAGCCAGACGGATTTCAGTTCACTTTGAGCAGGTTTTTTTCTTGTTGGATTGATCTGCAAATAGCTTTGATGTTCCCTGACATAATGTTAATAGAGTTTGTGGAGGCGGAGTCCTAAAGAAGGCAAAGGGAAGGAGATGGGGAGGGGGGGGAAATCCCTTCCTAAAAATACAGAGCATTGATTTCCTCTCTACCATGCAAAATGAATGTGAAGTGTACAGAGCAGACAATTAAAGAGGAATCATGAGCCAGATTTGCTATGGGGAACTGGTCCACCTCGCTCCCCTCCCCCACCCCCCCATGCCTCAGCGAAAGGCTTGGGATTTTGCATTCTGTTGCAGTCTCTGCCTAGCTGGTCTCTCCTGGAAACCAGAAGCGAGACCATGTGCCTGCTTTAATGCCTTCGCTGTACAGTTGCTGCCGTGCTGATCCCAGAGGAATGGGGGCGGGGGGGGTCATAAATGCATCCTGGGATTTGAGACCGGGGCAGCTTTGGAGTTACGTGGAGCTCTTTGCCAGCCCCGTGAAGAATCCTGTGTTACTCGATAAGCAGCAGCTGCAAAACTGAATTGCTATTCTGGAGCAGCAAGGATTTTGGCTGTGTGCAGAAGGGGAGTGTGAGAGAGCATGAGGACCCTTCCCCTTGTGATTTCAGGACTAGGAGCGTGGCACCCGCGAACCTACAAAGTGCATGTGTGTGGGCTTGTGGCTTCCGTGCAAGCATTTTCATTCCTTCTGCATCTCAGCAAGCGCTGTGGTCTTTCTCCAGACACCATCAGAGGGGGAGCTTGAGCAAGCATGATGACCCCTGCCCTCTGTGATTGCAGGAGCATGAGCGTGCTACCTGTGTGACTACAAAGCGCACGTGCGTAGGCTCCCAGGCTCCCGTGCCTGTTTTGGGAACGTTGGAAGAAGCAGCACCATTCATGGTGACGGAGCTTTTGTACAACACTTTGTACTTACGTAGGTGCGTGGCTCACATTCCAGCCCTTGGGTCCAGATGGTGGATATGACCAGCATTCCCGTTCCTGTTCCTCCCCTGTGAGCGTTGCTGTCCTACGGATGTCCTCTGAAGAGAGGTTCACGGTAGTACATTAATTACAGATTTGGCTCTGGGGCATGCAGTGAAGCTGATAGCTAGTAGATTCAAGAGGGACAAAAGGAAATACTCCTTTACAGGACGCGGGATTAAAATGTGGAATTTGCTGTCAGAGAATGTAGGGATGGCCACAAGCAAAGCTTTAGAAGGGGATTAGACCGATTCATGGAGGATAGGTCTGTCAGTGGCTGCTAGTCTGGGTGACTAAAGGGAACCTGCACATTCAGAGACAGTAAACCTCTCCATACCAGTGCCAGGAGGTACTATCAGGAGAAGGCCTTGGCTGCTACACCCTGTTGATATCCCTCTACAGTTATTAATTGGCCACTGTGTGAGACAGGATGCTGGACTAGATGGACCACTGGTCTGGTCCGGTAGGGCTCTTCTTATGTTCTTATGTAGGCTGCTGTCCTCTAGGTGGGCCTGGAGATCTCCTGAATTACAACTGCTCTCCAGGCTGCATAAATACCCATCCATCTGTCCATCCATCATCCATCATCCATCCGTCCATCCACCATCTACCTACCTGTCAACTACCCATAGGCCTGTAGTTTCATTGAAGCATTCTGGGGCCCAGCCCCCGACTTCCTACCACGGCCCCACAACTTCCCCACCTGTCAGCAGCCCCACAGGCTCCATCCTGGGCTGTCTGCCGAATTGGGCAGATTCAGTTTCAGCTGGCAGAAAGACTCCTGCATGTCAATTTCGGCAGTAGGAGCCATTAGGGAGTCTTTCAGCCAGCTGAATGTCAATTTCGGCTCCATTATATCCTATGGGCCATTGAAGTCAATTGTGAAAACATAATAAGAAGAGAAGAAGAGATTGGATTTATACCCCGCCCTTCGCTACCCAAAGTGTCTCAGAGCGGCTTACAAACTCCTTTCCCTTCCCCTCCCCACAACAGACATCCTGTGAGGTAGGTGGGGCTGAGAGAGCTCTGACAGAAACTGCTCTTTTCCAAGAACAGCTCTTATCAGAACTACGGCTTGCCCAAGGTCATCCAGCCAGCTGCAAGTGGAGGAGTGGGGAATCAAACCCGGTTCTCCCAGATTAGAGTCCGCGCACTTAACCACTACACCAAACTGGCTCTCACTGAGAGCCAGGGGTTTCAAATGACTACTGTGCCATAAAACCTGCTAGGCAGCTCTTAGCCTAAACTACCTCATAAGGATGTTGTGAGGATAAAATGGAGGAGATGAGGACCCAGAGCTTTTTTTAGAGGAAGGCCCAGATAAAAAGGAGAGCAAGGCCTCACGGTGCACCACTGCATTGCTGGGGGGTTCCCCCTCCCCCAATTTTGGTGGCGCTTCAGTTTGGGGAGACTAATAGGGTAGCTTGATCTTGTCCAAGGTTGGAAGCTAAGCAGGGTCAGCCTTGGTTAGGACTTGGATGGGAGACCACCAAGGAAGACCGGAGCTGCTGTCCAGAGGCAGGCAATGGCAAACCCTCTCTGTTTGTCTTTAGCCTTGAAATCCCCTTGAGGCGATCACCAGAAGTCGGCTGAGTCTTGACAGCAAAGAATAAACAAAAGTAGGGTAGTTAATGGCCTGAAAGGGGGGGGGGGAAGTCCCATTTTTTAAAAATAGAACCATAATAGGTTTTAAATAGAACCTCCATGCCACGAAAAACTTCACTTCCCCATTTTCAGGCATCAAAACCTCTGTTAAAGGGGTAAGACGTTTTTCTCCAGGCCTGTTGGCAACATTAGAGGCTGGAGGCCTTTTGATTATAATGTGAAAGAAATTCTACCTCCTGTTCTGCTCCAAACGATAGGCTTGGAAGACGGCTCGCCAAAGATTCTTCCAGCATAAAAGAAATAAAATGTCCCTGCCCACCCATATAGGGAATGAATGTATACATTTTTAATAAAGCTGCAATGATCTAGTTCTGGGGAGATATAAAATGATTTCAGAGGTGTTTGGGTAAGTTCAGAGGTGGGTTTTTCTCCCCTAGAAATTGGTAAGATCTGAAGTGAAATATGCAGTATGCAACGGACCAGGGGTAGGAGTCTGCATCTAGAAATTTGCATCATAACCCAAAATGCTGCTTTTCGTCATCCTCTGACCTGTGCTTTGTGTTGTTCCTCAAGTGTCCCACAGAAGTTCATTTGGGGGTGATGAACTCTCGCCTTGCCTCACGGTCCAGCACTCCTGCCCCTTCTATTATCCTGCCAGGGTGACAGATTGGCTGACACGTTACCAGCTGCAAGGACCCAGCTGCTCCGTTACTCTGCCAGGGCAGCCCAGAGCTGTTTCGCATCCCTTCTACCTTTCTGTCTGTT
>NW_015173730.1:84017-85637 GCF_001447785.1 Gekko japonicus
GCCCTATTTATGGCTAAGCCGTGTGGTGTCCTATAGATTCGTTAGGGCCTTATTTTGTGAACTTCAGAGTCTATATCGTGCAGGATCACCTTTAGTTCCTTGAGCGATCTAGTCTTGAATGGCAAACCATTCTGGTGGTGGTGGGGTTCTTTTCTCTTTTCCTATCTCTTTGAGGTGCGTTTCACTTTAGCCAGAGAAAACTCAAGAAAGTGTCTTTGACTGACACCAAAGAAGGAAGAATTAATTGAATTAATTCAGCAGCTGGGAGCTATTATGACATTGGCCTCCGAAGGGGGACGTAAGGGTTTTGTTGGCTTACCGGAGTGGAGGCCTGAGCTCCCTCAGAGAAGAAGCAATTAATCGGGGATTCAAAACGGGGCAAGCAGCCCAAAAAGCCAGTGAATGGCAAAACCCGTTTGCCCTTTGTGTTGTTTTGGTTTTAAGGACATGTGATGCACTTGGGTGGGATCGCTTTATTAATCAAGGCACCTTGTAGCATTAGGGCTTGTGCGATTCATGCCTATCAGGGTGGTGGTGGTGGTGGGGGAATTCATATGGTGAAGGAAACAGTGTGTGCATTCTTGATCATGGTTATCTATTGGAAGCATTATATCTGCGCCAAACCGTGATCTCTTATGATTTGATTACTTGGTACTTGAAACAACTTAGCTGAGTGTGTGAAAGTCTTCGCTTCAACGTTCTGGAGTTGACGTCTGGTGAGACGAAAGTTTGAAGTATTAAGATGAATTTGAGGTAGCTTATTCGTCGTCGTAAACAATGAGTGAGAACTGTGGCAGCCAGTGTGGTTTGAAGAAATAAGAAGAGCTGTGCTGGGTCAAACCGGTGGTCCATCAGGTCCAGCATCTTGTCTCACACAGTGAACAGCCCGTTCCTCTGGACGTCCAACAACAGGACATAGAGGCTGAGGCCTTACACCGATGTTGCCTCCTGGCACTGGGATTCAGAGGATCAGTGCCTCTGATTGTGGAGGTTCTCCTCAGTCACCATGGCCAGTAACCCTTGATAGACTTATCCTGCATGGATCTACCTAATCAGGGGTCATTTCCTGCAGGAGCGCACAGGAGCGGAGCTCCGGCAGTAAAGAGCCCAGGGGGCGGGCACATGCAACAAGCCCCGCCCCCTGCTCCCAGCAGCCCCGGGCCACGAGGAGCAAGAAGCAGCCAGGTAAGTTGCAGTGGGTGTTGCCTTCTGACACCCTTCCGGTGATGTCATGGGGATGTGGCATATGCAAATAATTTATGCTAATGAGTTATGCTAATGAGCTCCTGCACCTCTTTTTCTACGAAATGACCCCTGTACCTAATCCCCTTCTAAAGCTGTTTATTCCTGTGGCCATCACTACATCCTCCGGCAGTGAATCCCACATTTTAATCACTCTCTTTGTAAAGTAGTAAACTTTGAGGTTATAGGAAGGGGCTGAGGGTTGGTAGGATGGGAGAGAGTTGATAATGATCAGGATACTGTTGGGAATAGGGGCAAGCTGTGTGATGGGCAATGATGCTTGCCAACCCGCAAGAAGACATTTTGGAAAGGGAACTTGTATTTCCCTTAATGGAAAGGGCTGCTTGCAGTTGTTGTTGCTGTCAAGAGATCAGTAAG
>NW_015173730.1:85664-90133 GCF_001447785.1 Gekko japonicus
CCCCCCCCCCCCCCACTTGACATAGAGAACTTCGTGCGTATTGCTGCTCTACTCCACAAAGGATGAAGGGTTCGGGCGATCCAACTGGGATTTGAAACTGTGGCAGACAGGATTGGGTAGCTGAGGCTTAGATCAGTAAGCTTTCCCCTCCAGACAGACTTTTCGGAAATGATCTCTCCTGAATGCAGAGTAAGAAGGATGAAAGCTCACCCCCCCCCCCCCCCCCCGGGACGGAAAAAACCCCCCCCCCCCCCCCCCCCGTAGGAACGGTGTCTATATTTCCGTACATCACATTAAGGCAAACCTTACGTTTGTGCCCCAGTTCCCGTCTAGCAAGCCGTAAGAACTTTCTGACTAAGCCCGGTTTTTCACTTTGGCCATAAACTCTGCAAAAGTGGTGAAGGTGCATTTTGACGCTCTTATGCAATTTCTTGGAAGTAAGGGAGACCTATGCGTGCCACCTTGAGCTCCTTGAAAGGAGGGCGGGATTAAAATGGGACCGATGGAGAGAGAGAGAAAAATCTTGCCGGCGCCCTCCCTTTTCCATTTTCAGATGAGAGCCTTTTAGCCTAGTGGCTGACATTTTGTTACGGATCAGGAACATGCTCAGATTCAGTCTGCAGAGCTTAGGCAAGAGTGCTCAGACAGATGTGAGGAAGAGTGTGCCTTGCTGTCTGCCGACTGCAGTTTTGTGCGACCTCAGTTTGCCCTGTGAAAAGGGCAGGGGTTAATATTTTAACCACTTCTTGGTTTTGCCCTTTGAATCTGAGCTCCCTGCTTTGTGGTTAGCAATTTAAATAAGGAAAAAAGAAGTGTGGGTGTGGAGAGAGAGCGAGAGAAAGAATTTGTGTTTGTGTGTGTTTGTGAGCCTGGAAGTCATGGTGACTTCTGGGACCCCTAGTGGGGTTTTGAACATTTTCAGAGATAGCCTGCCTCTGCATCCCAGCTCTGGTATTCCTTGGAGGTTGCCCTTCCAAGTACTTGCCAAGGTCGGCCCTGCTTTGCTTCTGAGGTCTGAGGAGATCAGGCTAGCCTGAGCTATCCAGGGCGGGGCAAAATAAGTATATTTTTAAAGAACACGTCTTTTAATTTTTAAATGCTAATAATGGGGAAGCCATTTTTTGATTACTGAAAATGGGTGTAGATCAAGATGTTAGTCTGTCTGTAGCAGTAGAAAAGAGCAAGAGTCCAGTAGCACCTTAAAGACGAACACAATTTGTGGCAGGGTATGAGCTTGCGTGAGTCACTGATCACTTTTCCAGAAAATGGGTGGCGTTTAAAGGGTTAAACCTTCTCTGCCTTTGCTGCACAGCCCCGAGGGAAATTGAGGCTGCAGTTTGCATTTTTACAAAGGGATGGGGATAAGTTGAGCTTTGTCAGATCAGTTTGAGCCCTTTGTTTTCCATCTGATACTGACCTATTTGTGGTGGTTTGAACAAGTTTATTTTGATGTGCTACATAAATGCTGAAGATTATTTCAGTTCTAAGTACTGTAAAATTGAGCATGTTGCTGCTTGCATCCTTATTTGGCAACCTCAAGTCTTTTTTTCATTTACTAATCAATGAGATATTACAGCTCACTAAGGGTTTATTTACAGCTTGAGTGAAGAAAGAGTACAAACATCTCTTTGGGTGGAAGGGCAACTCGAATGATAAAGGGGTTGGAACACTTTCCCTATGAGGAAAGGTTAAGGCGCTTAGGGCTCTTTAGCTTGGAGAAACGACGACTGAGGGGTGACATGATCGAGGTTTATAAGATTATGCATGGGAAAGAGCAGGTAGAGAAAGAGGTACTTTTCTCCCTTTCTCACAATACAAGAACCCGTGGGCACTCCATGAAATTGCTGAGCGGTCGGGTTAGAACAGATAAAAGGAAGGACTTCTTCACCCAAAGAGTGATTAACACATGGAATTCACTGCCACAGGAAGTGGTGGCGGCTACAAGCATGGACGGCTTCAAAAGGGAATTAGATAAGAGTTACACCCTTCAAAGGACTTAGGATGTGTCATTGTTAGCGAATGTACCTGAGAACCCTTCCCTGGTTATAACACCTGAAAGGGGGACCACTTCACTTTTCGACAGTGCGGGATGAGCTTAAGAAATTGCTAAAGGACAAAAAGGCCCTTGATCCAAAGCCTGCCTTCCATTCTGATATCACGTTGTGACCATGGACAAAACAAAAAGCGTCCGAATCTCCTGATACACATATGTAGTTACCTGGTGTAGGTTAATCAATGGGCTTACTGGACCACATAGAACTATAGAACAAAGGTGGACTGGGGATGTGTTTCGGCATGCTGTGTTTAATAACCCAGCTAGGACTGGAGGTGAAGATGGAGATGATAGAATGACAGAGTTGGAAGGGACCTCCAGGGTCATCTAGTCCAACCCCCTGCACAATGCAGGAAATTCACAAACACCTCCCACCCACACACCCCCAGTGACCCCAGCTCCATGGCCAGAAGATGACAAAAACCCTCCAGGATCCCTGGCCAAACCGGCCTGGAGAAAAATTGCTTCCTGACCTCAAAGTGACGATCAGCATTTCCCTGGGCATGTAAGACAGGGCCATGAGAACTAAGCACTGAGGCAAACCTTCCTGCCCTTCCACTCATGATCTTCCTAAGTTCACAGAATCAGCACTGCTGTCAGATGGCCATCTAGCCTCTGTTTGAAAACCTCCAAAAAAGGAGAGCCCACCACCTCCCGAGGAAGCCTGTTCCACTGAGGAACCACTCTAACTGTCAGGAAGTTCTTCCTAATGTTTAGCCAGAAGCTCTTCTGATTTAATGTCATCCCGTTGGTTCTGGTCCAACCTTCTGGGGCAACAGAAAACAACTCCACACCATCCTCTATGTGACAGCCCTTCAGGTACTTGAAGATGGTTCTAGTGACCACAAGACTTCTGGTCTCAGAAAGATATGAAGAAATGGCCCAGGAAAGAACAGAGGTGGATCAAGGAGGACCCTAACCCAGTACGATAGCTAGAAAGGTCTGAGCTTGAGAGGAAGTAGGAGAGAGGTGAGCTGCCTGATTTTAAGAGCCTGAGAGCAGAGGTCCTTTGTTTCTGGACTTTGAACGGCACAAGTATTATTATAAGCCTGCTGGGCCAGTCAGACACTTTCAGCCTGATTCTATCTCACTGGGTTGTTTTGAGGATGAAACGGAGGTGGAGAGCCCAGTGTATACTGTCTTGAGATCCTTGGAGGAAGGAGGGGATGAAAAGGGACTAAATAAATAAATGTATAAATAAATGTAAAGTTCGAGACCCGAGTGTGCCGCATGACGGAGTTCCAGCTCCTGCCAACCTAGCAGTTCGAAAGCAAGAAATTGCAAGTAGATAAATAGGTACCACTTCAGTGGGAAGGTAACAGCGTTCCCTGCACCTTGGTGTTTAGTCATGCCGGCCACATGACCACAGAAATGTCTTCGGACAGCGCTGGCTCTTCAGCTTTGAAACGGAGATGAGCACCGCAACCCTAGAGTCAGACTCGACTGGCTTTCGAGCAAGGGAACCTTTACCTTTACCTTTAAAGTATGTTCAGCCACACCTGCAGCACTCTAAAATTCCTTAAGAACATGTGGTGTGTGGTTCACTACACAGACCTACGCATCTAGACAGCGATGGATGATGGTTAGAGCGTTGGAATAGGGCTGGGGAAACCGAAGTTCAAATCCTCACTGTCCTAGGAAACTCAGTGTGTGATCTTGGGCCAGTCACTAGCTTTTAGTCAAACTGACCTCACAGGGGCATTCTCAGGATAAGTGGAGGAGAAGATGTTTGGGGAGGGGTGGTGGCTCATTGGCAGAGCATCTGCTTGGTGGGCAGAATGTCCCTGGAGCCAGTTTGGTGTAGTGGTTAAGTGTGTGAACTCTGATCTGGGAGAACCGGGTTTGATTCCCCACTCCTCCACTTACAGCTGCTGGATGACCTTGGGCAAGCCATAGTTCTGTCAGAGCCATTCTCTCAAGGGCAGTTTCTGTCAGAGCTCTCTCAGCCCCACCTACCTCACAGGGTGTCTGTTGTGGGGAAGGGAAGGGAAAGGAGTTTGTAAGCCGCTCCGAGACTCCGAGTAAAGGGCGGGGTATAAATGCAATCTCAATCTCCTCCTCCTCCTCCTTCTATCTTTGGCATCTCCAGGTAAATAGGTGATGTGAAGCCTCCTTTCCCGGGACCCTGGAGAGCGGCTGCCAGTCTGAGTAGACAATGCTGTCCTTGATGGACCAGTGGTCTGTTTCAGTATAAGGCAGTTTCCTGTGTTTTATGTTTACTCTGCCTGGTGCTTCTTTGCGGAAGGACAGGGTAACAGTGTGATGGGATAGATACATTTGGTTCCTTGAGCCATTTCAGTGCAAGAATGTAGAAAAATCACACAATATAAGAACCAGGGGTCGTTTCGTAGAAAAAGAGCTAGGGGAACTCATTAGCATAACTCATTAGCATATGCCACACCCCCTGACATCACCG
>NW_015173730.1:90554-96766 GCF_001447785.1 Gekko japonicus
TGCGATCCCTCGCGACCCCCCCCCCCGAAATGACCTCTGATAAGAACGCTTTTGGTTGAGGACAGCAACAGGTACCACCTTATCTGGCACCCCCCCTTTTGCTCTTCCCCACTTGCGGGACAGTAATGCGTACTGTATTTATTTTGGCGCCATCTGATGTTCTTTAATTTTAACTTGACTGTTTTATTTTCTGGTTTTGTATTGTGTTTTTGTTGTTGTCGGCAGCTCTGAGCCCTGTGAACTCAGGGAGGGGCGGTATAGAAACGGAAATTATAAATAAATAAATAATTAGATAGGGTCGTGATGACGAGGAATCCTCACAGAAAGCACATCTAGTAATTATTTAGAGTGTCACATCTCCCTAAGATGTTTTAGGATTTGAATTCTAAACGAAGCAAAGATTTGTGACCTGCTGTGTGACCTTTTAATGTTAGGCAGGGAATATTGATCTTCCAGTTGATTCATCCTGCAGAGGTGGCTGTAATAACGGGATAATAATCTTGCACACTATGAATGATAATGTAAAAAGTGCACACGGTGGCTACCGAAAATCAGCTGAAAGAGACAATAGCATGAAACGCATGGGCAGAACACTTGAGTACTGTGTCATGAAAGCCAGAAGCAAGGGGTTGGAGGGAACATGATGTCTTAATCCAAGTTTTCACAGTTTTGATATAAAGTTTTTAATCATATGTTTTCCTTACGGTACAAGCTTGACATTAAATCATAACTTTGTTTCCACTTCCCCTTCTGGCCAATAGGGGGCAGGTTTCTGGAGATCCTGACCTGGGGAGGGAGCATTCCATCTTACTGCAATAGGACTGATCACTTTTGGAAGGATGTTAGGAGTGTGCAGTTGGCTTAGAAAACTGTTGCAAGGCGACCCCCCTCTTGCCGCAGCCTGGAGAAAGGGGGATCCGAACTGGTTGGCTTGGTTTGGGCATTTTTCGCTCAGTTCGGATCGGGATTCGGTTGAGGACTGCCCTGAACTGGGATTTTTGGGTTTGTGCCCATCCCTCATCCTGACCTCCACGGGCAGGCCATTCCACGAAGCAGGCGCCACATTCCCGTATGACTCTTCTGAATGATGCTATGTTTCACGTGTCAAGGTGGGATCCGGAAGATCTGAGTTCAACTCCCCACCCTGAGCCTAACCTACCTTTAAGGGTTATAGCAAGGATGAAATGAGGGAAGGACAATGACGTATTCCACGTTGTGTTCCGTACAGGGAAAGTAGCGCAAGAATGTAAAATGCATTTTTTTGTTTTTTCCAAAATAAATCTTTTCTGTTTTGGAGATCTCACCATCTATTGCCTTAAAAATGGGGATTGGGTTTCCAGTGGTCACAGGATAGTGCTTTGATGCCTGTATGGTTCAGTACTAATTTTGCCTTCTAATATTGCGGTGGCTCAAGTGGTTAAGACGCTGTACTGCAGGCTGTGGAAGGTCAGTAGTTCAGCAGTTCAAGACCCGGGTGCCGCAAGACGGGGTGAGCTCCTGTCTCTAGTTCCAGCTCTTGCCAACCTAGCAGTTCAAAAGCAAGAAATTGCAAGTAGATAAATAGGTACCGCTTCGGTTGGAAGGTACCAGCGTTCCGTGCGCCTTGGTGTTTAGTCATGCCGGCCACATGACCACGGAAACGTCTTCGGACAGCGCTGGCTCTTCGGCTTTGAAACGGAGATGAGCACCGCAACCCTAGAGTCGGATTCGACTGGCTTTCGAGCAAGGGAACCTTTACCTTATTGGGCTTGGATCAACCAAGACTCTTCCATGGACAGAAAGATTTCTTGGTGTAGGCATTTTTGGATGCATCAGAAATCTTCCTGTAGGTGGAAATGCTCCAGTAGATCAAGCCATGGGGAGGAACAAAATGAAGTATGCAATTATGTTTTAATTTGCACGATTTAGACACCACTTCATCTGTTCCTGGAACAGTTTTTTAAAAACCCTGAATATTTATATTTGGTTGCTGAATACATACTTCATAACATCCATCTGAATGCTTTCGGTGAGACTGTATTCCCTTACGGATACTTCGATGACTTCTGGAGTTGCTACAGAGGTACCCTGATGCACTCCTTTATCAGAATATTGGAGAGCTTCAAACAAAAAGGCACGAATCCGTTAACACCACAGGTTAGAGCCCCAGCGGCAGACAGACAAGTCCTTCCCTTTTAAGGCTTTATCATGGAACAGCCGGCAGTTCGAGAAATGGCTGCTTGCCATCTAGACATTCTTATGAATCAGTTAAGTTTCTCTTACCCTAATGAGAACTTCCTATTATTATTATTTAATCAGATTAAATCTCAGCTACAGACCTTGGGAGCCGAGGTTTTTTTTTTTTAATTAAACCCCTCTCTTTAATTTCAAGTTTTCTTCCACATTTTTCCACATTTCATACCCTGCACAGCCCCGTGCTTAGTTTGCTAGGAACAATAGGGCACAATGAAAAGGAGAGTATCTCTGATGATTCCTCCCCCCCTCTTGTCTTATTCAAGAAAAGCTTTCTGTTTTCAAAGTGGTTCTTTCAATCTCTCCCCCGCCCCTTTAAATTAGATTCCTTTGGCCAGTTCACTTCTGGAGTTAAGGAATAATGAGGTCGAAGGCATTCTGTGTGTTCCTTTTAGCCACAGAGGCACTGCGTCAGGAATAATACCTCTCCTGCTTTTCCCCCCTCTGGGTGCACAGACATGATGGTTAACTGCCCATTAATAGCTCACACTTGCTTTGCAGGAAAAATGCAGATCTTTGTGAGGGTTTTTTTATTTGGTCCCCTTGCTTCACAAAGAGGTCTACAAAATAACGCCTCTCCTCACCTGACAGAAAAGTTGTGAGATCTTGCCACCAAACATGCTTTGATGCAAGTCTCTTTGAAAGGAATCTCTCAGATGTCTTCAGGAATGAGTCCTAATTAGATTAAGCATACCACTTTAACCAATTAATTGTGTGTGTAGGGGGGTGTTTTAGTAGAAAAGGCAATTCTGTAGAACTCCTGGTCTGAGATTGTGCGATGACTTCTTTCTGGTGCATTTTTAGCCCACCTTTCCTTGTTTGGGCTGGTCTCTGCTTAAGGCACACAGTAACCTGGGTACTGTAGGTTATTTTATTTTATTTTTTTTGCATTTTTTTTACCCCGCCCTCCCCATGGACGGGAATTCTGAAGGTTCACCTCTATGGGGTTACGGGTGCTGCAATAAGATGGGCAGCAGTTGGGCTGAATAACCTTTGAGTTCCTTCCAGCTATTACATTTTACGGTATGATGTTGTTGGATACTGTGACTTTGTATGCAAGAGGAGCTGGGAGAGAAAGGGTTAAGAGAATTCTCCTACTCGGGTACACATGGCAGTTGGCTCCACTCTCTTATTGGTTAGATATCGAGCCTCTTTGGCCTTTTCTTGTCTTCTGTGCTTTTATCTTATATAGGACCTTCACTCTCTTACCTGGGCTTGGAGCTGTAGCAAGGTTAACCTTTTTGAAGTTAATCTGTTAAGTTAAATGTACCTACATGAATATGTCATGTAAGACGTGCTTCTATTTTTGTTAGTAAAATTTCTTTCTCTTATTACCACTGGAATCAGGTCATCTTTGTAATTTGTTTGAACAGCATTTTCCCCTTAACGGGGAAACGTGGAGGACTGAGAGTCCTACATAAAACTTCCTTGCTTCCAAGGCAAACAATTTATTTATTTTTCACATTGAACCAATAGATTTATGGAAGGTGCACCTGTTTTTAAGGTCAACAGCTTTTTTCAGGTAAACAGGAACGGTATAAATTTGAGCCTCCTCTCTTCGAAAGGCGGCAAGCTGGCATTTATTGGACGCGCTTCATTTCTGTCCAACAATCTGGGCTTTAAGAGTGCTTGGAAGTACTGTATGCTGAGCAAGCTTCCGTGTACTTGGGAGCCAAATGGCACCGCAGCCCTGAATGGGAATTGCACCCACTGCAGATTTGAGAAGTGCCTGGCGCTCATCATAACCTCCTCTCCCATTTTGCAGCTCCCGCATGCTGCTTTCTGAAGGGCCCAGCTCAAATGGCCAGTCCTTAGTCTGCGTTAACATCTGGTGGCGTGCAGATACCAACTTGCCGGTTGGTAAGCATGTAGAGCAAGATGTTGAAACGATGCCATTTATGTTAAGGCAGAGTGGGTTGTTGTGCAGCAAACTGTTTTCTGTGCAACTTAACTCAGAGTCGATTTATATAATGGCGATGGGCCTTTTAGTATACGGGAGTCACTTCCGATCGTCATTTTGGGTAGTAGGGGTCTCGGTCCCTGATCTGTGAAACGGCAATAAGGAAAACAACACTTCGTTCAGTACTATCTGGAGGATTCATCATAAGGAGGAGGTAATCTAGCAGGCCCGTAGCCAGGGTTTTGTAATTTGGGGGTGCCTGTAAATAAGTCGGGGGGCACTGACGTCACAAAATTAAAAAATCAAATAAAATTTTAAAGACTCATGCTCTCCAGTTGGAGCAGGCAGGTATTCGCCCCCATTCAGTCCCGTCCGGTAGCCCTGCAGCCCATTCACATCATCATGTGGGAACCTGGGCATTCAAAGGTGGCGGCGATCCAAAGAGCAGCTTGCAACACAACAAAAGCATGTGGTAGGAAGTGCAGTTCAAATGACCACTGTGCCATGAAACTTGCTAGGCAGCTCTTAGCCTAAACTACCTCATAAGGATGTTGTGAGGATAAAATGGAGGAGATGAGGACCCAGAGCTTTTTTTAGAGGAAGGCCCAGATAAAAAGGAGAGCAAGGCCTCACGGTGCACCACTGCATTGCTGGGGGGTTCCCCCTCCCCCAATTTTGGTGGCGCTTCAGTTTGGGGAGACTAACAGGGTAGCTTGATCTTGTCCAAGGTTGGAAGCTAAGCAGGGTCAGCCTTGGTTATGAGTCCCCCAACTCCTAATCCGATACTTTGACCACGACTCTAAGCTTGTCTATGGACACCTGGAGCGCTAACTAAGCACATATAGCTGATCTTCAGGAGCCAAGAAGACCCAGGGGAATTCTGCATTGGCTTTTCCCTCCGTTGTTTTTGTCTTTAGCCTTGAAATCCCCTTGAGGCGATCACCAGACGTCGGCTGAGTCTTGACAGCAAAGAATAAACAAAAGTAGGGTAGTTAATGGCCTGAAAGGGGGGGGGGGAAGTCCCATTTTTTAAAAATAGAACCATAATAGGTTTTAAATAGAACCTCCATGCCACGAAAAACTTCACTTCCCCATTTTCAGGCATCAAAACCTCTGTTAAAGGGGTAAGACGTTTTTCTCCAGGCCTGTTGGCAACATTAGAGGCTGGAGGTCTTTTGATTATAATGTGAAAGAAATTCTACCTCCTGTTCTGCTCCAAACGATAGGCTTGGAAGACGGCTCGCCAAAGATTCTTCCAGCATAAAAGAAATAAAATGTCCCTGCCCACCCATATAGGGAATGAATGTATACATTTTTAATAAAGCTGCAATGATCTAGTTCGGGGGAGATATAAAATGATTTCAGAGGTGTTTGGGTAAGTTCAGAGGTGGGTTTTTCTCCCCTAGAAATTGGTAAGATCTGAAGTGAAATATGCAGTATGCAACGGACCAGGGGTAGGAGTCTGCATCTAGAAATTTGCATCATAACCCAAAATGCTGCTTTTCGTCATCCTCTGACCTGTGCTTTGTGTTGTTCCTCAAGTGTCCCACAGAAGTTCATTTGGGGGTGATGAACTCTCGCCTTGCCTCACGGTCCAGCACTCCTGCCCCTTCTATTATCCTGCCAGGGTGACAGATTGGCTGACACGTTACCAGCTGCAAGGACCCAGCTGCTCCGTTACTCTGCCAGGGCAGCCCAGAGCTGTTTCGCATCCCTTCTACCTTTCTGTCTGTTAAAAAGGAAAGGAAAGAGAATGATAGTGCTGCTCCATTTCCATTGCAGTACTGTTGCTCATATGGAATAAGACAATTGCAGTCTGCTGCACACTTAACTTGGAAGTGAGCCCCTTTGTGGTAGGACTTACTTCTGAGTAAACCTGCACGGCATTGCACTGCTACAGGTTTGGTTGGGTAGCAGGATGATGAAGAAGAGAATAGATTTATACCTTTCCCTTCCCCTCCCCACAACAGACCCCCTGTGGGGTAGGTTGGGCTGAGAGAGCTCTTTCGAGAATTGCTTGTGAGAGAACAGCTTTGAAAGAACTTGTAAGTGACCCAAGGTTGCACCAGCAGCTGCATGT
>NW_015173730.1:96860-116685 GCF_001447785.1 Gekko japonicus
CAGCTGCAAGTGGAGGAGTGGGGAATCAAACCCGGTTCTCCCAGATTAGAGTCCGCGCACTTAACCACTACAGCAAACTGGCTCTCACTGAGAGCCAGGGGTTTCAAATGACCACTGTGCCATGAAACTTGCTAGGCAGCTCTTAGCCTAAACTACCTCATAAGGATGTTGTGAGGATAAAATGGAGGAGATGAGGACCCAGAGCTTCTTTTAGAGGAAGGGCCAGATAAAAAGGAGAGCAAGGCCTCACGGTGCACCACAGCATTGCTGAGGGGTCCCCCCCCCAATTTTGGTGGCGCTTCAGTTTGGGGAGACTAACAGGGTAGCTTGATCTTGTCCAAGGTTGGAAGCTAAGCAGGGTCAGCCTTGGTTAGGACTTGGATGGGAGACCACCAAGGAAGACCGGAGCTGCTGTCCAGAGGCAGGCAATGGCAAACCCTCTCTGTTTATCTTTAGCCTTGAAATCCCCTTGAGGCGATCACCAGACGTCGGCTGAGTCTTGACAGCAAAGAATAAACAAAAGTAGGGTAGTTAATGGCCTGAAAGGGGGGGGGGGAAGTCCCATTTTTTAAAAATAGAACCATAATAGGTTTTAAATAGAACCTCCATGCCACGAAAAACTTCACTTCCCCATTTTCAGGCATCAAAACCTCTGTTAAAGGGGTAAGACGTTTTTCTCCAGGCCTGTTGGCAACATTAGAGGCTGGAGGTCTTTTGATTATAATGTGAAAGAAATTCTACCTCCTGTTCTGCTCCAAACGATAGGCTTGGAAGACGGCTCGCCAAAGATTCTTCCAGCATAAAAGAAATAAAATGTCCCTGCCCACCCAAATAGGGAATGAATGTATACATTTTTAATAAAGCTGCAATGATCTAGTTCGGGGGAGATATAAAATGATTTCAGAGGTGTTTGGGTAAGTTCAGAGGTGGGTTTTTCTCCCCTAGAAATGGGTAGGATCTGAAGTGAAATATGCAGTATGCAACGGACCGGGGGTAGGAGTCTGCATCTAGAAATTTGCATCATAACCCAAAATGCTGCTTTTTGTCATCCTCTGACCTGTGCTTTGTGTTGTTCCTCAAGTGTCCCACAGAAGTTCATTTGGGGGTGATGAACTCTCGCCTTGCCTCACGGTCCAGCACTCCTGCCTCTTCTATTATCCTGCCAGGGTGACAGATTGGCTGACACGTTACCAGCTGCAAGGACCCAGCTGCTCCGTTACTCTGCCAGGGCGGCCCAGAGCTGTTTCGCATCCCTTCTACCTTTCTGTCTGTTTAAAAAGGAGAGAAAAGAGAATGATAGTGCGGCTCCATTTCCATTGCAGTACTGTTGCTCATATGGAATAAGACAATTGCAGTCTGCTGCACACTGAACTTGGAAGTGAGCCCCTTTGTGGTAGGACTTACTTCTGAGTAAACCTGCATGGCATTGCACTGCTACAGGTTTGATTGGGTAGCAGGATGATGATGAAGAAGAGAATAGATTTATACCTCGCCCTTCACTACCCAAAGGAGTATCAGAGTGGCTTACAGTCTCCTTTCCCTTCCCCTCCCCACAACAGACCCCCTGTGGGGTAGGTTGGGCTGAGAGAGCTCTTTCGAGAATTGCTTGTGAGAGAACAGCTTTGAAAGAACTTGTAAGTGACCCAAGGTTGCACCAGCAGCTGCATGTGGAGAAGTAGGGAATCAAACCCGGTTCTCCTGGATTAGAGTCGGTGCTCCTAACCACGACACCAAACTGGCTCTTAGTTGGTTGAACAAGGCTGTCGAAAGGGCTCAAGGTTCTTAGCTTGTGTTTGCAAGAGAAAGCAAAACCCTTAAGTTTCCACTCCCCATGATTGTCTACCTAGAGAAGATACCCCAAAAGTGCTTGCAGTATATCTTCAGTGTATAATTTTTTAATATATGATTTTTTTCATAGTCGCATGCAGCTGCCAGGGCAGCTGTTGTGGACACTGTGTCCAGATTTTGAATGCATTTTGGGGAAAATAGTTTCAGGTGGGTAGCCACGTTGGTCCGCAGAAGAAGAGCCGGATTCTAGTCCATTAGCACCTTAAAGACCAAAAGATTTCCAGGGGATAAACTTACCAGAGACAAAGCTCCCTTTATCAGGTACCTCAGGGGAAGAGATTTCCACAGTGTATTGACCCAGCACAGCAGTTATATAGGGTTGCATAGAGTTGAAAGAGACACACACAGGTCCTGTAGTCATTGTTCCGTGCTGATCATCGGTGTGCAAAAAAAAATTCATTTTTCCCACTGATTCTGGTCTGTTGGAGCTGAAAAATATTGGTATTCCCGAATACCAGTATTGGTATTGTATTGGTATTCGGGTAAATATTCGGGAAACCCGAATTTATTCGGGTCCATTACACTCTCCATCATAGGGTATTTTTCAGGTATTTTTTCGGCTCAGTATATACCCAGTGCACACCCCTAGTGTTGACAACATATTCTTCAGCTTGAGCTCCTGATCAAGCCCAGGCTGTGAAACTGGCATTGTCATCTTATCCCGTCCCCCTGGTCACCCCTGCTTTCACCCTTTTCGGGTGACTGTTGGCCCCCTATTAGCAGCTGCCATATTCTTTATTAATGCTCAATGTGTGCCTGCATGTGTAATGTTAATGGCAAGTCACATGACACTGGGGTGGGTTGCTAAATGCCTGGTGGGAAAAAATGCCCTTCCCCTTTAGTAGAGACTTAATGCATGGAAATAGGGCATCTGAAGCCTTTTCAAAGCCTTTTCAAAGCATGGAGGATAAACAACATCACCCCATAAAAATAGCATCCCATTATTCCTCTATTAAAGGGACAGGAACTTTTTACCTTGCAGGGTCATTGAGAAGATAAAATGGAAGCAGGGGGGACTATTCCAGGCTGCCTGGGTGGGACAAAAATGTGACAGATTGGAGACCGTCAAGAAACTACAAACTGTATAGCTGTAGGAAAGCTAGTCAATCTTTTTATTATTTTTTTTGCCCAGTACAATCCTAAGCAAAGTTAACAGCCTTCTAAGTCCACTGACTTTAATGGACTTTGGAAGGGTGTTAAACTCTGTACAGTACTGTGCTATTGTTTTGCAAGGACTGCATTAAGAAATGTTAATTGTGGCCCGGACTGGCCAGTCAAACGGTTTTAAAATCAGATGGTGCCTTCCAGGGAAGGGAGCCTCTGCAGATGACCCAGAACTTGGGAAAACAAGAAGGCAGGCCCCAAATATTCCCCCTGCCCTGGCGGCTGAGTCTTCCCGAAAACTCGTGCTAACCCATTTTCTCCCAGCTGCGGCTTGGACCGCGGGGTGTGGTCCTGTCATATTTGTCCCTGACCCACTTTTCGTACTGGCAGACCCTTATTATTTTGTCGTCGGCGGGGTGTGTGTGTGTGTGACGTCTCCATATAACCCAGTTCCTCGAGGAAGGCCCTGTCGTTTCCCATCAGTTGGCCTTGCGCTTTGCCGGCTGTTGATCTGCCACAGTCAGGGGGTCAGAAGGGCACAGGCACGCATCAGTGGAGCTGCGTCTCCTGTTTTGCCTTGGCCTCTTTCCTCCAGAGCCGGAGAAGGCACAGAAAGGCAGCTGAAATGCCAGGGGGAGAAGATGGTGGTAGATTTTTTCCTTCTGAAGGAAGGCTTAAATAATTAAGGTCTTCGGCAGAGAGGCTTATACAACTGTGAACACTCCGTAGAGCGTTAATAGAAGCAAATAATTTCATCTGTCATTAAAACCCCTGGTTAGAGTCCCTCCAGCTTTTCTGCTGGTGCAAGGGGGAGGAGCCCTTGCTTGGGATTCCACTGCAAGTAAAACTCCATAGCAAGCATACCTCGCAGCTCCTGATCAGCACAATTCATTGCATAGGTTCAGAAGGTGCTCCGTGGTATACCCTTTCCCCCCCTACCTGAACCTACTGCAAGTCACTTTCTGTTCTGGGTGCTGGAGCCTACCAGTTTGCCGGCTGGAGCAAGAGGGAGGAAGGGTGATTTCACTCAAGTCTTCACTTCACTACAGTCCTTTCCTTCCTTTAAGGTAAAGGTAAAGGTTTCCCTGGCTCGAAAGCCAGTCGTATCTGACTCTAGGGGTGTGGTGCTCATCTCCGTTTCCAAGCCGAAGAGCCAGTGCTGTCCGAAGACGTTTCCATGGTCATGTGGCCAGCATGACTAGACGCCGAGGCGCACGGAACACTGTTACCTTCCCACCGAAGCGGTACCTATTTATCTACTTGCAATTTCTTGCTTTCGAACTGCTAGGTTGGCAGGAGCTGGGGCCAGAGACGGGAGCTCACTCCGTCATGCAGCACTCGGGTCTCGAACTGCTGAACTACCGACCTTCCGGTCGGCAGTTCAGCGTCTTTTTTTTTAAAAACAGTTTATTTACATTTCCATCTTGTACATTACATATCTAATAGAAAAAAAACACTGAGGGGGTTTTTACAAATATTTCTCATACCATTTTATAGCTTTATGCCATTTCTGGTCAAATTTATCATCTGATTTTCCAGCCAAAAACATGTTTAACTTATCCATTTCTATCACCTCTACCAGTTTGTTTATCAACTCATCCTTATTTGGTATTGAATCTGATTTCCAGTTTCTTGCAATACAAATTCTTGCCATAGTGATTAAATATACAATGATACAAATGTCATTATATTTTATACCGTTGGGTGTAATATTTAATAAAAAGATTTCAGGAATTAAGGGTAAATCTATTTCCGTTATATCCTTTATCAGCTGCTTGGTGAATTTCCAGAAACTTAATATTTTTTCACATTTCCCCCAAAAGTGGTTAAGACGCTGAACTGCATGGGAAATGTGAAGGTGGAAATGCAGTTCAGCGTCTTAACCACCTTTACAGCCCTCCAAAAGCTACAACAGGGATCACTGGAGCATTGTGGACAAAAATGCACCTGGGAAAGGGCTGTGGTAAAAAGACTTCGTGTCAAAAAGCCAGGGAGGCCTGTCGAACTGGTTTGCATTGGGTTTTTGCAAACTTGGGCCATGTACAAGGATGCTGCTGATTCAAACTGATCGGTGCCCATTACTGACGCGAAGGACCACTGAGCCTGCTTTGCGGGGAGGGCGGGGTATAAATTTGATAATAAATAAATAAAAATAAATAAAAAATAGATGAACACCGAAGGATAGGATTTTACTGAAATGCCACATTTATTTACGACTGATTTCTGTGATCGGTGAGTGATCTAATTGTCTATTTAAATTATTTATTTATTTATTTATTTATTTATTTATTGGATTTATATCCCGCCCACCCCAAATGGGCTCAGGGCGGCTAACAAAAGAGGCAAATGCCATAGCAAACAATTAAAACAGCATTAAAATCATTAAACAAAGTGCGGTGCTCTTGATGTTAAGTCTTATTAGTCCAAGATGGGTTCCATTTGTCAAACTAATCTGACGGCATACGTTATTCGGTCATCTACGTGTCTTCCCAGGGCTGGCTCACCTTTAGGTCTAATCCACCATCGAAGAGGGCAGCTTGGTGGTGGCACAATGAGGGAGTGTTGAGGGGGCAGTAGAACTTGATTGGGTCGTGTCAGGATGTGTATGCCCAAAAAGCTAGCTGTGCTGCACGGCATGGTTAGGAAGGAAGGAATACGGTGAAGAAATATGGTGAAGCAACCTGTCAGATGCTGACTAAGAGACTGACAAACTATTGAACCGACTGTTGGAAAATCAGGTCATTTACTTCTGTGTCTTTGGGTGAAATCTTTGACTCTGAATTCCGACCTAGGAGTTGCTGCTCCTAAAACCTTTAAAGTAAATCTCCCCTGGCAAAAGAACAAGAAAAGTAAAGCTAAGAAGAAACCTAAGTGAAGATCTGAGATTGCCTATGTTGACATTTAATGAATCCATATTATCAACCAATGCTTTTTTGTTCTTTCTGTTTGAATACACTTGTTAGAATTTAAAGAACTGAATGTAACTTCTAACGTGAAGTTATATATCTAAAGAGTATGAATAGCTTATCAAAGTACCTTGTTACTCTCTTTTGTAGTTTTGGTTTTGTAGTGTGTAGTAAGGAAATCAATAACAATTATATTATAAATTAAAAAAAGAAAAATCAGGTCAATGTTCGCAGCCGGCAAAGAGGATGCGATCCAAACCAGTGCGTGTTTGAGCATCCCTAAAGAGGACTCTTCTCTTAGCCTACTGGCCGTTACTTTGGGACTGTGATCCTCAAGTCCAAGGTGCATTTGCTGGATCCCCCCCCCTCCTTTCCCCTCTGTCTTTCCCCCCTTCCCTATCCTTTAGTTCTTTTGGTCACACCAACCCACCTGATGTTCTTTCTTCTCCTGCCCCCACTTCCCCTTTGTCTCTTCCACCCTTTCTGGCCCTCCTCCTTCTCCTCCTCTTCTGGTTGTGACTGCTGCCACCAGGCATTCTGAGTTGCTGAGAGCCACCTTTGGCACGGGCAGTGCACGCCCTCCTTGTGTTGTATTTTCAGGATTCTGTAGGAGATTTTACTGCCCTCTGCCAAGCATCAGGTGAGCCACCTTGCACCTCATACTTTGCAAAGGGCGATAAAATGTAACAGTCAAGATCTCCGCAATGGAACCAGAAGTGGAGGGTTTATTGTGATGTGTTCTCTTGTAGGGTTGCCAGGTCTTACCTGGGTCCCAGTGGGGGGCTCTAGCCCAGCTCCTGGAGTCACCTGGAAGTGAAGGCATTGTGCCGGGCACGTTGTGCAGGAGACACCCTAGCGTTTGGGTAACAAATCTCAATGTTCACCATAGAGT
Source organism: Gekko japonicus (assembly GCF_001447785.1). NCBI lineage: Eukaryota > Metazoa > Chordata > Lepidosauria > Squamata > Gekkonidae > Gekko > Gekko japonicus. The sequence continues at coordinate 103,611 of NW_015173730.1, forward strand.
TTTTACTCAAAACACCATAGTGTCCCCCACAAGATATACCCGACGCGATGATGTCACCTCTGGGTGACGTCATCATGTTGGGTGTGATGGAGCTCTTCAGGGATGGGGCTCCCCCGCTGGACAGCTGGGGGGTTGCAGAAAACAGGGGAACCCCCATCCCCATGGGGTTTTTTTTTGGCAACCCTAGTTCTCTTGAGATCGTGGTTGGCCATGAACTCTGTGGGATCAAGGGTGGTGGTGGTTACTCCCCAGTTAAAACAGTATTTTTTTTGCAAACCTCTATTTCCCTGGGTTTGCAGAATCCTATACCCTAGTCCTTTGTAGCCCCATTGTTTGGATGTTTTGATCCCCTTGCATCTGAGGGGGATTAGAAAGCTATCGGATAGCTTTGCTTATGCAAAGGTGCCAGAAAAAAGGTCCCTGCCCCAAGGAGCTTAGAATTTTGAGGAGGTTTAGAGAAAGCGAGGCAGGGAATGTTTTATGTGGATTTGACCTACCTGCCCTTTTTGTAAATACCAGGTGGTCCTGTGATCAAGGGAGCCAGGCACAGTATCCCAGGTTGCCTATCCTGTGGAGACCCAACAGAGTCATCTCTGAACAGGGTTACAGTGTTGAGGTTAGAAGCGGCTTTTATTCCGACCCCGCATGGCGATGATTAAGTTTCTACAAAGTGTGACTCAGTAACACAGTTCTCTCTTGTTTCCCCCCCTTGCAGATTCTAAAGTTAAGTCGAGTTGCTGCTTTTTGTTTAAGCCCATTCATCTATGCTTTCTGTTTAATTTATTTAGTTAGTTATTTGCACGGCACTCAGCCTGGATAATACCCTGGCATTAATGTTGATGCAGCTTCCTCCCTCCGATCAATTTTCTCCCCTTGATTTGACATCCTACGCCATGCGAGTGTTTCTGCGTGGGGGGGGGAACTAAAAAAAGGCCTTCCACAATACATGCCGTGGTATGCTGGCTTTAAAGGAATTGGGTTGCTCCGATACTCCCAATGCCCCCAGGTGGCTGCAGCTGAGCAATTGTACATTTTTTCTTCCCATTTACAATTATAAACTGACTTTGCAGCAATTCAGGGGAAGCGGGAAGTGAACATTGCCCGCCTGCGGATTTGAGTCTCTCTGCTGGTATTCCGTATCGGTCCCAAATTAATGTTTTCTTAGCAAACGAAAACACTGATGTTATCCTGGTTTGAGGAAGGTTTTCTTTCTGAAATCTGCGGCCGCTCTGCGGTTTTCACCCTTGCCCACAAGCTCATGTTTTTAATGGCTTTGGGTCAGTGGAATGCTGGGAATTCTTCGTCTGACTGTAGTTTTGTTAGGGTATCTTTTATGCCCATGGGAAATAGGAAGAGAGTGTGTGTTTGTGTGTGTCCCCCCGCTGCATGACTGAATTCGGTCCCCGTCCCCCTCCCCCATATACCTTCATGTCCTATGGATTAGTGTGTGCTGCCAATCATGACGGGTCTGGCTGCCACTTCGAAATTGGAGATCTGGGACTTGGGCATTAAACAGTAACATGGAGCGGGGTGGGGGAAATTGTTCTAAAACGGCTTCGCCTGGCAGACTTTGCAACCGCCATAATGAGGCCTGCGGGCCCAAATCTTGTCTGCCATCTTCTGTGAAATGGCCGGGTTGTTTTAGCTGGACTGTGTCGGCAAAATTAACCCTTTCCAGTGGCCTGTTTGAAAACCACTAGTCTACGTAGCATGCAGCTTTTGTGGATGGGGGTTCAGGAGTTCTTTTTTAAGCCGGGACTTGGGAAGCTTTTGTTAGGGATGTTGAGATGGTCAGTAATCAGGGGCTGTAGCTCAGTGGTAGAGCATCTGCTTTGCATGCAGAAGGCCTCAGCTCCAAAACCCCCCCCCCCGGCATCTCCAGTTAAAAGGACCAGGTAGTAGATGATGTGAAAGACCTCTTCTGCCAGAGACCCTGGAGAGCTGCTGCCAGTCGAAGCAGACAATACTGACTTTGATGGACCAAGCGCCTGATTATGCATAAAGCAGGTTAATGTGTTCATCTGTGTGTTCATAGAATCATACAGTTGGAAGGGACCTCCAGGGTCATCTAGTCCAACCCCCTGCACAAGGCAGGAAATTCACAAATACCTCCCCCTCCACACCCCCAGTGGCTGCTGTTCCATGCCCAGAAGATGACAAAAAACCTCCAGGATCTCCAGCCAAACTGGCCTGGAGAAGAATTGCTTCCTGACCCCAACGTGGTGACCAGCTTTTCCCTGGCCTTGTAAGTAAAGGCCACAAGAAATAAGCACTGAATACAACCCTTCCTGCCCGCCTTCTTATGATCTGCCTAAGTCCACAGAATCAGCATTGCCCTCTAGCCTTTGTTCGAAAACCTCCAAAGAAGGAGAGCCGAGCCCCTTTCCGAGGAATCCTGTTCCACTGAGGAACCACTCTCACTGTCAAGAAGTTCTTCCTAATGTTTAGCTGAAAATTCTTTTGATTTAATTTCAGCCCACTGGTTTTGGTCTGACCTTCTGGAGCAACAGAAAACAACTCCGCACCATCCTCTATATGACACCTTTCAATTACTTGATGGTTATCATATCACCTCTCAGTCGTCTCATCTCCAGGCTAAACATACCCAGCTCCTTCAACCTTGGTCTCCAGACCCCCCCCCTTCGTTGCTCTCCTCTGGACATGTTCCAGCTTGTCCGTATGCTTTTTACATTTTGGTGACCAAAACTGAACACAATACTCTAGGTGAGGTCTAACCAGAGCAGAGTATTCATGTGAGAAGGGGTCCCCTTTTTAAGAACACAAGAACATAAGAGACGCCAATGTTGGGTCAGGCCAAAGGCCCATCCAGCCCAACACTCTGTATCACACAGTGGCCAGAAATACCAGTGCCATCAGGAGGTCCACCAGTAGGGCCAGCACATTAGAAGCCCTCCCACTGTTGACCCCCCCAAGCACCAAGAAGACAGAGCATCACTTGCCCCAGACCCCCTATCTATACCTTGTGGCTAATAGCCACTGATGGACCTCTGCTCTATATGCTTATCTAATTCTCTTTTGAAGCCGTCCATGCTTGTAGCTGCCACCACCTCCTCTGGCAGTGAATTCCATGTGTTAATCACTCTTTGGGTGAAGAAGTACTTCCTTTTATCTGTTCTAACCCGACCGCTCAGCAATTTCATTGAGTGCCCACGAATTCTTATATTGTGAGAAAGGGAGAAAAGTACCTTTTTCCCTACCTGCTCTATCCCATGCATAATCTTATAAACCTGAATCATATCTCCCCTCAGTCGTTGTTTCTCCAAGCTAAAGAGCCCTAAGCGCTTTAACCTTTCCTCATAGGGAAAGTGTTCCAACCCTTTTATCATTCGAGTTGCCCTTTTCTGCACTTTTTCCAAAGCTATAATATCCTTTTTAAGGTGTGGTGACCAGAACTGCACACAGTATTCCAAATGAGGTCATACCACTGATTTATATAGGGGCATTATGATATTGGCTGATCTGTTTTCAATACCCTTCCTAATAATCCCCAGCATAGATCCGCAAATTTAGCCACTTCACTGCTTACTCCCAACTCCAAATCATTAATGAACAAGTTAAAAAGCATCTCTTGGCAGAGTGGTTCATTTGACCTCTCAGGATATTGTACATCTGTGCTATCCTGCCAAATAGTTACTGGAATGCCTTTTATGTCTGATCAGGTGAGGAAGTGCGACAGAACATCTGCTGGTCCCATATGAATCAGACACGTTATGTTAGGACCCTTCTGTTGTTTGCCGGCTGCTGTTGATTGTGTAAGACTTATAGGAAGAATAACCATCTGCATTGTTATCTAGTGTCCGTATTCATGTGAAGAACTGGGTATATTTACATAGCATGGACGAAATAAGATTACAGCGGAAGCAAACATGTTGTGTGGCTTTCACATATTTAAACGGATATTAGGAAGGAGCAAAAAGTTACTTTGTCACATCTGCGGAGTCTGGAGAACGGATCAATGGATTTTGGCTGCAGGGAGACAGATTTAGGTGATACGTGTGTGGAGGGGGAATCGTTTGGTTTTTTTAATCTCTCTATGTATCAGCTAGGAAGATGGTTGAAGGTAGAAGTCCAGGAGACTGGTGAAGGCGGCGTCTGCTTGTCTTCCCCAAGGTAGAATTTGCTAGTGTTGCTCCAAAGAAATCTATATATCTAATTCCCAAGGCACCCCCTGCATGCGGATATCTAAATCCACACATCGGGAGCACCTGGGGGGCATGGAGATTTTCTTGTGCACGTGGGGCAATGCCCAGGTATGCAGAAAAATCTGAAAACTGTAAAAACATATAGGGGGGATAATTAAATCCCCCCAAAAGTAAAAGAGCATCCCCTGCACATGCGCAGGGAATGCTCTTAGAACGGCTTCGCCGCTACCACCACCAGAGAGGGGGAGAAGGCTTGGCCGGCCAGTGGCTGTAAGCCACTCAGTCCTTACTGCCGCCTGGGGGGGGGAGGGAGAAAGTTTGGCAGGCCGTCAAGGCCTCGCCGCCGCGGGGGGAGGGAGAAATTTCAGCGAGCCAGCGAGGCCTTGCCGCCACTGCTGGGGGGGGGGAGGAGAAGGCTTAGCGGGCCGGCGAAGCCTCGCTGCCGCCACCAAGGGGGGAGGGAGAAAGTTTGGCCTCACCGCCTCTGCCGCCAATAGGGGAGGGGGGAAGCTTGGAGGGGCGCGGGCCTTGCCGTGGGGGACGGAAAGGGGAGAAGGCTCACCTGCGGCTGCTTTCTTCTCCCGTGGAGCTTCTCCTCCCCCCACGAGTATCGCGGGTCCCCCTTCTTGTAATTATCTATATGCAACTTCAGATATCCTTGGATAGTCCTGAAGGAGTCATGTCCTCTCACTTTCAGTCCCTTTGATTTAATGTGAAGGCAAAAGCTACACATTATATTTGTATCCCAGGAGGCGTGCACAGTTCTTCTGTACCCTTTTGTCTTACAACAACCTTGCAAGGTAGGCTAGATTGAGAGAGTAAAAGATCCAAGGTGCCTCAGAAAGCGTCATGTCAGAGACGGGATTCGAACAGAGGACTGCCCATATCACTGTATTTTACTTTATATAGCTCTTCTGTGAATTATAATTTTTATCAGTTCAGGATTTTTTGGGGTAAAGGATATTCTTCATTTAGCTGTCAGGTTGCAATAAACTTCAGACCCGCAAACAACACTAACAAAAGATCCAAATTCCATGATGATTGAGTCCATAATAAATTCCGCCCCCCCTTTTGTTCTCATATGTATATGGGTAGCCCTTCAGGTGCATATGGTGAGCCACATGGAAACTCTCCCCGATAGTGCTGTTCCAACCAGCTGTGGGGAATGTGGGGAAAGAGGCTGGCTGTTTAGGATTTTCCTTCCACAGTCCCTTCCAAGGGGTGCTGCCCAGGGGAGTAAAACCCTCCTGATTGTCCCCACACTCATGGGTGTGTTGTTTTATATGATATGGAGTACACAGGTTCTGCCTAGGGTACCCAAACCATGTAACAGTCAGATGTAAGTTTTCTGGACCTGAGAGGTCTTGAGCAGGCACTATTTGGCCAATTGGGGGAACTCGAGTAGCCCCTTCCATAAGTTACAGTGAAAGCATGTACAGTCTGTGAACAGCATACACTTGATTTTTCTTTTATATGTGCATTAAGAAATTCTTGCATTACAGTCAGTGTATGTACAAGAAGAAGAAACACCCCGCCCTTCACTACCTGAAGGTGTCTCAGAGTGGCTTACAATCGCCTCTCCCTCCCCCTCTCCACAACAGACACCCTCTGAAGTAGGCGGGCCTGAGAGAGCTCTTTCACGAACTGCTCTTGAGAGAACAGCTCTGAGAACTTGTGACTGACCCAAGGCCGCACCAGCAGCTGCATCTGGAGGAGTGGGGAATCAAACCTGGTTCTCCCAGATTAGAATCCGTGCTCCTAACCACTATAGCAAACTGGGTCTCTGACAACTGAATGAGTAATTGAACCTTCACATTTACACAGGTGCTGGTCCCAGTTTCATTTATAAAAAGAAAGCACATTGGCTCTTTCTTACAAAGAGGTGTATGAACATATGTCACGGCCAGCAGCTAGAAAGGTTCTCTAATGGAGGGGTGTCAAACTCATTTGTTATGAGGGCCGAATCTGACATAAATGAGACCTTGTTGGGCCGGGCCATGTGTGTCATAAAATGTGATGCCAGGTAGTGGAAATAGAAACTTTATAAAGGACACAAACACAAGGGTGTTTTTTTTACTTAAAATAAAAACATGCTTAAAATAGTAGCTCTGTAAGCTGCAAACTTACTTTTGATTTATTGACATTCACCACAGAAATCTCATGCTTTAGAGTTCTGAGTCTAGGACCCCGGTTAAAACATGAAATGGCTGAATGATTAAGAGAGTCTGCCGAAGCAAGCTATGATGCAGCAGCAGAACTGGAAGCCTGCGGGCCTGATGGAAGCCCTCTGAGGGCCTGATCCGGCCCCCAAGCCACATGTTTGACACCTCTGCTCTAACGGCTGCCACCACTCTGGAATGGGTCTCCTCGGGAGGACTCAGAGCACCCACCCTACCCCTTTGTACACTCGTTTTCCAACAAGGTTCCCCTTATCAGTGACCGAATGAGGTGCGAGGACCCAGGCCTAGTAACGAACTATTTTTATTAAAGAGATTTAACAACAACTGTAATTCAATAACATGTAGGAAAAATGAGCACAGTAAAGGTAGGTAAACCAGCAAAATAAGAAACTCTAACGCGTCTTACTATACTGTACCTAGCCTCCTCTAGGTATTTGGCCTCAAGCTGTCTCACTCATTTTCAATGAGGGATCCCTCTATCTGCAGCAGCTTCGCACCAGCTCTACTCCCTAGGAGTGAACCTCCTCCCACTTTGGGCAAGGCCTTTTATCACTTCTACCCAGCCGACACCATCTACTATTTTACTGGTGTACGTTTTCCCTCCAAATCCCCTGTTAGCCAATCACAAGGTCCAAAGGAGACCTGGGAAATGTAGGCCCTGATAGCTACTCTACTGCAGGTTTCCCTGGAGCCACTAGGCCTCCCTAGAGCCTGTAGGCCACACTAATATAGGCCTAGGATCATGACAACGTATGTGCAATTTGAACTTGTGAAATGGGCTAGTGTGTCTTGGGGAATGTGAATGTGAGCCAAGTTGTAGTCACCCCCCACTTTCTTATTCAGGGAAGCTGCAGGGGTGGAAGGGAAGCGGGGGGGGGGGAACTGGGCAGGGTTGAAGCCCCTCCTCCATGTGTGATGTAATCCCGATCTGAGGCGGGCACTTCCCACACAGGAACCGAAGAGACCCTGCAACTCAATTCTGACTTATTGTGTTTGACGCAATGTGGCAGCTCCAGACTAAAGGAGTATACACATACCACATGTACTGCAGCTGCATGGGAGAGCATATTGGAAGGGTTTGCTCCTTGAATGTGTGAAAGGAGACCTAGATGCAGGCTAGAATCCATAAGCAGGCACAGATGGGTTGGGAAGGGGGGGGGGAAACTATCACACTGTAACCAGCTCTGATTGCAAGTTACAACAGCTGGGATGCAATTTTTCGTCCTGGGGGGGAAAAAGAGGAAAAGTAATTTAAGAAAATGTTGCTTTTCTAAATACCCACTCTAAACCTGGCAGCTGCTTCATTGTTTGCTTGGATTTGTAGGAGTGATCGTTCTTTCTTTGCCTGAAGTATTTATTTGGCTGCCAGTTTAGAGGAGCTACCATTGTGAGGATTAACAGCTCCCCTTGACAGGGGAATAAATATCTCGTACATGCGTTTTACACCCTTCTCCCGGTATTTGTGCTCCCTTTCACATGCTCTTCTTTTAATTCTGTCTTTTGGAGCTTCAATTTATGTTTCTCTTCTGCCTCGCGGCTTTCTGGGATGCCTCGAGGCCAGCTGGCTTTTAGGTCTGGTGTCTTCTTTCAAAATGCAGTGTGTCCAGTCATGAGAAGGTCTGTGCATGATGGGATCAGTTCAAATAGTGGCTGGGATTTGGCTGACGTGCGCTGGTCTGTCGTTTTGTGAGTGTGTATAACATCCCCAGTTTAAAATAATAATAATAATAATAATAACAACAACAACAACAATAATAATAATAATAATAATAATAATTATTATTATTATTATTTCGATTTATTGATCGCTTTTCCCATTCATGGGGGCTCAGACACCACCCCCTATATGGAAGGCCTCACCACCAAGTCGTGACGTCATCAAATGTAGGCATAACATTCCCTGAGCTCTGCAGTTTCCAGCTACTGTCACAAGTGTTTTAACTTGCAGTTTCTCGTGTACCCAACAAGATATTCTCTTGATTCTTTCACTGCAGTATTCCAGACACTTCACACTAGCTTACAGTGTTACTGAGTTCAGTTTCCCTTGCATATTTGAGTGCATGTTTCGTATAATTTACAAACATCTAAATAGCACGGAAGAAAACTTCATAAGGGAGACATTTGAGTTTAATTGGACGACCACAGAGATGCAATATTTAGGTATCAAGATTAGCCTGGATAGCTCTAAAATGTTTTCACTAAATTACTTGACTATGCATGCGGAAATAACTCAAAAGATGAATAAATGGAGTAAATTACACCTTAACTGGTTTGAAAAATATAACTTAATTAAATCCTTTATCTTACCAAAGTTTATTTTTTTATTCAGAACAATCCCTCTTAGTATCCCAAATGCGATGCTCAAAAAATGGCAATCTTCTTTAAAAAATTTCTTGTGGAATAAAAAGAAACCTAGAATAAGCTTCTCAATTTTACGAAGGCCAAAAAATCTAGGGGGCTTTGCTCTCCCGGATATAGCATTTTATCACAGAGCAATCTTGTTAGCTACAGCGGTTAAAATGTTACACACTACTGTAAGACCTCTATGGGTGAATATAGGGGATGATTTGATATTTCCAAAGTATCTAGATAGTGCACTCTGGGCCAAAGAGAAGCTTTCCGCTACGGAGAGGAATGCTATTGAAACCATACTCCCAGCATTCCAATGTTGGCAGAACTGATTTCTGAACAACTTGCAATGTTTCTGTTTTTCGTCCCCTATACTTGTTGGATTTCCCAGTTTCCCCTCTCTCCTTGGGGCCGATACAGTCCTTAAAATTTCTAGTCCTCCCTTTGGAGGGAACAACTGACTTGAAGGCTTATGGTTGACAGATGTCTGTGAGCTTTCAGTTCTTATTTGACTTGTGGTGCCAGCATAATTTAGGGTTGCCAGGTCCCCCCGGGGGGCGGGGAAACCCCCGCTCGAGAGGCCCATTCCCTCCCGGCCCGGATTGGGCCGCCGGAGGGAACCCCACCCCCAAAGTGTGCGATGTGCGTGGCGTGAAGAGGCCACCCGGAGGTGATGTCATCACGTCGGGCACGTTACCGGGGGACGCTCTATCATTTGAGGGAAAACTCTATGGTTTTCCCTCGAAGGATTGTGGCCCCACCCACAACATGTCCGACGTGATGACGTCACTTCCGGGTGGCGCCAGAAGACTCCTGGGGAGGAACACGACTCCCCCCACTATTCCGTAAGTTCAACTTGGCAACCCTAGCATAATGGGAGTTACACGTAAGTACATAAGAAGAACCCTGTTGGATCAGATCAATGGCCAACCAGTTGCCCTGGAGGACAGAAAAAAGGGATCTTCTTCTGATGCTACGTCCTAGTGCCGACATCCAGGGGTTTGCTACTTCCAAATTTGTGGCTCCCTTTACATACCATGGCTAGTATGAATCTGTCTAACTCTCTTTTTAATTTTTACTTTATTTTTATAACTTTGTACATATCAATTGACAAACAGGTGTGAATCCATTACAGATTAAAAACTACCCATAACAATAACAACTCAACGGTAACAATATAATGACTTTCAATATGTAAAATCTAAAAGAGAAACTGTTTATAATATAATATTTAAAATACCAAAAAGTCATTAACTCTGTAGTCCTTTGGGAGTATGTTGCGATGAGTCATATATTCTAGTACCAGGAACCAATTATCAACAAATGAGGTATAATAAGCATCAGAATGTGTATGCTTCAAACTATCTGCTATTTTTCTATAATAAAATATTCCCATACCCTTTCATGCCATAATGAAAGAGAAGGTGCTGTTTTTTCCATTTGGCTGCAATAACTAATTTAGCTGTTACTAATAGAATCGAGATCAAATACTTCCAACTAGTACATTAGGAGAATCCTTGCAATAGTTTAAAATCAACGACTCCCGAGAGAAAGTAAGTCTATAACCTGTAATCTCATATATGCGAGCCACTACATCTTTCCAAAAGTCGTTAATGCAAGGGCAGTTCCACCAGCAATGAATAAAATTTCCTGTTTTCCAACACAAAGGCTGAATCTCTCGACTTATATAGTGTTGCCTTGAAGGGATGAGATACCACCCGGCAATTAATTTAAATGACTGTAGTCAAACATTTACCATACGTGATGTGAACATTGGTGATTTTCTTATCACATTCCAGTCATGCTCTGTAAAACCTACCTTGCAATCTTTTTGCCATTGATGTTCATAGCGAGGCTTCTTGTCTAACTCCCTTTTAAAGCCATCTGCACTTGTGGCCTTCACTCCATCCACTGGCAGCATATCCCTCAATTTAATTCTTCGATGAATAAAGGAGTATTTCCTTCTCTGTCATGAAATTGTTCTATCGACCTCAGCGTCTACTGACTTCAGTGCATTTAGACTGGCATACCTGTGGCTAGGATGGCAACCTAAAAAATAGAAAATCTTACACTTGGGTGGTATCTAGAGTCCTGCTTGGGCAAGCAAAATGACTCTTCTGCTTGTGCATGTGTGGGTGGGTGGGGCCGTTTTTGCCTGCCAGTTCTTCCGCTGCAGACCTCTGCAGTACCCAAAGTAATGTTTGCAGGCACATTAGACATATAAACAAAAGGTATAAGTAGTGTAAATCCTCTCTTCCTTCAAAGTCCTACTAAAAAAAACACTTTTACTGTGAGTTCTTCACCTTGCCCACCTTGCATCTGATGGCAAATGAGAGCTAGAAATGAAAGAATAGATCTATCAGTGAGCAATAGGGGGACGGAGAGAGACAGACAGACAGACAGACAGACAATTGTGGGCACTCAATGAAATTGCTGAGCAGTCAGGTTAGAAGGGATAAAAGGAAATACTTCTTCACCCAAAGAGTGATTAACATGGAATTCACTGCCACAGGAGGTGGTGGTGGCTACAAGCATGGACGGCTTCAAGAGGGAACTAGATAAACACAAGAAGGGGGACCTGCGATACTCGTGTGTGTGTGGGGGGGAGAAGCTCCATGCGGAGGAGGAGGAAGCAGCCGCAGGTAAGCCTTCTTCCCCCTCCCCCCGGCACCAATGGCGAGGCCCGTGTGGCTCCCACCGGGTCTGCCAAGCCTCCCCCCCAGCACCGACAGCGGGGCCCACCAAGCCTTCTCCCCTGCCCCCCCTGGCACCAATGGCAAGGCCCGCGCAGCTCCCAGCCACCGGGCCCGCTAAGCCTTCTTCCTGGCCCCACTGGTGGACCTCCTGATGGCACCTGGTATTTTGGGCCACGGTGTGACAATGTTGGACTGGATGGGCCATTGGCCTGATCCAACATTGGCTTATCTTATGTTCTTATGACTGAGACTGGCTAGCACCAGGCAGCTGAATCCCTGCCACCATTTGGACAGTTCCTGTGATGCATTGGGTCTTCTCAACATGTTGAAAGAAAACCTTAGGTATAAGACAGCCATTTTTGTTCAGTCGCACAGTGGAGTCCAACTCTTCGCGACCCCATGGACCAGATCACGCCAGGCCTTCCTGTCTTCCGCCGTCCTCTGAAGTTTGCTCAATTTCATGTTCGTTGCATCTATGACACTGTCTAGCAAACTCATCCTTTGCCGTCCCCGTCTTCTTTGACCTTCAATCTTTCCCAGCATCAGGGTCTTCTCCAGTGAGTGCTCCCTTCTCATTTGGTGGCCAAAGTATTTGAGCTTCAGTTTCATTATCTGGCCTTCCAGGGCACAGTCAGGGTTGATTTCTTTTAGGACTGACTGATTTGATCTTCTTGCAGTCCAAACCTAAGGCAGCCATAGGCAGCTGTAAAGAGGACCGAAGGCGGGGCTCCTGGAATCACAAGCCAGTAGATATTGTTCTTGCCTAGAGAAAAAAAATCCTGTCCTGTCCTTTAAAGCCTTTGTAGTCCTTCCAGTCAAGGGGAGCCAGATGTAGTGATCAGAATCATGCCAAAACCAGTTTGGTGTAGTGGTTAAGTGTGCAGACTCTAATCTGGGAGAACCGGGTCTGATTCCCCACTCCTCCACTTGCAGCTGCTGGATGACCTTGGGCAAGCCATAGTTCGGTCAGAGCTGTCCTTGAAAGAGCAGTTTCTGTCAGAGTTCTCTCAGCCCCACCTACCTTACAGGGTGTCTGTTGTGGGGAGAGGAAGGGAAAGGAGTTTGTAAGCCCCTCTGAGACTCCAAGTGAAGGGCGAGGTATAAATCCAATCTCTTCTTCTGAACTGTAGGCGCACTGGCTCTCCACACAGGGCATTAGCACACAGCTGTGGGACTTTCCTGGTTTAGCTCTCTTTTCCCCTTACAATATTGAGGAAGGTAAGTTGCTCCATCTTGATGGATACAGTTGATGGAGACCAAAGGTGATGAGATCTTTGTTACCGGGCACATTTTTCTGCCCCGAGGTCTCTGCTTAACTTGTGTGTGTGTGTAAAGTGCTGACAAGTTGCTTCCTGCTTATGGCAACCCTGGAAATTAATGTTTCTCTAAAACATCGTGTCATTAACATCCTCGCCAACTGAGGGCCGTGACTTCCTTGACTGAGTCAACCCAGCTCATGTTGGGTCTTCCCCTGATCCTGCTGCCTTCAACTTTTCCCCAGCATTATTGTCTTTCCCAGTGACTCTTGTATTCTCATAATGCGACCAAAATAGCTTCAGTCATTCTAGCTTCTAGAGAGAGTTCAGCCTTGATTTGATCTAGATCTTTGATCTGTTTGACTTGTCCTATAGTTATTGCCAGTCCTGCAAGTTAAGAGAGGGATGTCAAATCTGAGACTTGAAAATTT
>NW_015173730.1:116730-126948 GCF_001447785.1 Gekko japonicus
TATGGAATAACGTGCTTTTGTATGCATGTGGTTCACGACACAGAAAGGTGGGGGGTGGGTGAAGCCATCCAGTATAACACTCGAGTTTGATTGACAGCCCAGCTGGTGGAGATCAGTAATTGGAAATTCATTGCACATAAATCTTCTGTACTTATCAGGAGACACAGGAAAGGAGAAGATCTAAGCGGTGAAGCATTTAACTCTTTCAGAACAATGCGCAGGCTGGGTTCAGCCTTCCTGTGTATATTAAAGCATGTACTGTACACGCTGCTCGAACAAAATTGGTTAACTTCTTCCCCCCCCTTTCCCATTGCATTAGCAAGAAAGAAGTGATAGCATTTGGCATTTTGACTTATCATTTAAATATTTAATGCTGGGCTAGGAAAATATTTTACATTTCCGAGTGCCAGGATCCGGTTTTTATGAGCTATGGGTGGAGGTGCCGCAGCCCTGCACAAAACAGAATTTATTTCAAAATTCCTGGGGGCCAATGCTCAGGCAAGTGGTCACTTGGGAGGTTTTTGATGAATTGCTGTAAAAGCAAAATGTGCCATGGTTTGAAAATGTACCTTCAAATTCAGTGGTAAAGCTCAACCCCCCCCCCCCATGCAAAGCTGGAATTATTTATTTGTTAGGCTTATATTTTGAACAGTGTTATTGTTGAGGACAGATGTGTTGACAGGTATCTGTAACAATGGGTACTTGTGGCAGTTATATCGCCTAAATGTTGTGGGGGCATCGTTGGGTGCTAATGGAACCATTGCCTTCCTGCTTTCTGGGCGATTCACACATGCTGAATAATGTACCGTACTTTCAATCCATTTTAAACGTACCTGAGCAATCATTTGCAAGGGGATCTTGCCTTTTCACAGTGAAATCCAGTTGCAATATGCATTGAAATTGGATTCAAAGTGTATGTGAACCCAGCTGATCAGGAGGCGGTTGAGGGGCGACATGGTGGCTCTCTTACGTATTTGAAGGGCTTGTCACTTAGAGGAAGGCAAGGAGCTGTTCCTGTTGGCAGCAGAGGATAGAAGGTGTCAGTCGGATGCAAGCTGATCATCCAGTGTGTTCAGTTTGTGTTGAAAATGCAACCTGTCCCCTTGTACAGCCACAGTCTGGAGCTGTGTAGGCTGGTGCAGGATATACCCTTCTCGCTGGGCGACCTTGGGCCAGTCACAAAGTCTGAGGCTAACCTACCCCACAGGGTTTTTGTCAGGATAAAATGGAGGAGAGGAGAACATTGTAAGCTGCTTTGGGTCCCCAGTTGGGGAGAAAGGCGGAGCATAAATGAAGCCCAAGTGTCTTGGCCAACATTGCATCCAAACTGAATATTCGTCGTAGAACATTTCCCAGAATCCTCAGCAAGTGTCAGCCATTCCTCAACGTATGTGAAAGGATTCTGCAAACGTAGAAGATTTGAAAACCACTGCTGTAATAAACTGGATTTTTTTTAAAAAAAAAAGTTATAATTAGCACACTTAATTTCCCTTTTTATAGAATCATAGAATCATAGAGTTGGAAGGGGCCATACAGAACATCTAGTCCAGCCCCCTGCCCTGTGCAGGTTGCCTGTCCTCTTATCATTCCGTGTTTCTTTGATTTATGTCTATGATTTTGGGAAATGTGGGGTTTGCTGAGGAAGGCTATAAACATGCACAGGGAATAGCAGGGCAATTCGTTCGTTGCCCAGAGCCACCGTAGTTCAGATCTGAAAGCTCTGAAGTAAAACAGATCTAATTTGAACCTACTCTATACAGTATATAAGAATGGGCAGATAGTCTTCCTAGTTTGGTGTAGTGGTTAGGATCATGGACTGTAATCGGGGAGAACCGGGTTTTACTCCCCACTCTTTCACATGCAGCTGTTGGTGTGACCTTGGGTCAGTTACAAGTTATTTCAGAGCTGTTCTCTCAAGGGCAGTTCTTGAAAGAGCTCTCTCAGCCCCATCTACCTCACAGGGTGTCTGTTGTGGGGAGGGGAAGTGAAAGGAAATTGTAGATCACTCTGAGACTCCTTCGGGTAGTGAAGGGCAGGGTATAAAGCCAATCTCTTCTTCTAGTCTGATGAGTTAATATGGGGGGGGGAGTGGAATTAACTAATAAGATGCCCACTTGCTGTGCTTTTTTTGGTGCCCTTTCCATGCTGACTTGTCATTGGTCTTCAAAATTTTTGTTTTCTTTAAAAGTTCGATTTTCTTTTGTTTCTTGGCTGTTCAGGCATTTTCCAACTCCTGGACGAAATCCGCAATAATCTGCCTCGATAGCTGTTGGCTTCCATTTGCACAATGCCTTTTATTCCCCTCCTTGGCCCCGGCGTGGTTTATTTATGTAAAGAGTTTTAAGTGTCTGTAACTGTCATTGAGTTTGGAAAAGAAAAGAGCATATAAAACAAATATACAGAACCCCAAGTACTTAACGGACAGGAGGAGCTTGCTTACCCAACTGCCATCTCCCGGAAATAACCGTAAACTTAATTAATCAGAAGGGATGGCGTTGACATTTACAACACTTGCCTTTTTTTTACACGAGGGATCTCATTCTGGCTCGGCTACGGTGCTGTAATTGCAGATAGGACCAGCTGACGGATCCCAGGCCGAATCTGGCCTCCAGATTTAATCTGGTCCCCTCCCGCCCCTCTTACAGGGGTCTTTCCAAATTAGATTGACATTCTAGTCAAAACGTTTAGCTATTGTATTGCTCATGATGGGGGGGGAGCAGAAAGAAATGATCTTTAGTTGAGGCATGGAGATGCTGCACATATTAATGAGACCTCTTTCAGTGATTTTTGTATACAACATTGAATTGTCATAGCAGGAATTTTGGAACGAAGGTGACTTCTGGGTACGGATGCCAGCCTCCAGGTGGGACCTTGGGATTCCCTGGTATTACAGCTCCTCTCCAGACTACAGAGATCAGTTCCCCTGGAGAAAATGGATGCTCTGGAGGGTGGACTCCAGTGTTCCCTCTAAGCTGAGTTAGTGTGAGCTAGCTCACAGTTTTTTAGCTTCCGGCTCACACGTTTCTGTCTTAGTACAGGAAGGATGGCCCCAGGACAAACTAATTTTTGCAGTAGCCAAATGGCTCGCTCACAACTTTAATGCCAGTAGCTCACAAAGGAGAATTTTTGCTCACAAAACTCCACACCTTAGAGGAAGCATTGGACTCTAAGGCTTTGCACCCCACTGAGGTCCCTGTCCTCCCCAGGCTCCACCCCCAAATTTCCAGGAGTTTCCCAACCTGGATGTGGTAACCCGATCTGGTAACCCTACCCCCCCATCCCCCGCAGGTAGCCGTGGGTCCTGGCAATGCTACTTCTGGGAAACATGGAACTTGTGGCTGTCACTGCCTGATTTTTAAAATGTTTAATGTTTTTCAGAAAATGTATTCAGGTTATTAGGAGCCAATTCAGGTGCATTATATATCGGTGTATGTAAAGTTATTGTTGAACATATGTACTCAGTAAGGTCACCCTTCCTGGACTAAATACCCCTCTAATTCAGCATCCTGTTTCCCTCAGTGGTCAGCTAGATGCCCCTGGAAAGATCACTCATAGTACCTGAAATCAGTTGCCCTCCCCATTGTTACTCAACAACATGTTGTGTTCAGATGGTTACTGCTGCTCTAAGGGAGATCTAATTTGGTCATTAGGGCTAATTGTCATTGATAGACCTACTCTCCATGAATTAATGTAGTTGCCTTTTAAAGCCATCTGAGTTAGTGGCGATCTGTACCTCTCATAGCTGTGAATGACCTATATTAATTCTGCTTGGTGTGAAGATGTGCTTTGTTTGACCCTTCTGGAATCTACTGCGCATGTGTTTTCTTGACTGACCTTCAGTTCAAGCAATGTGAGAAAAGGGTCTTTGTACCTGCTTTTTTCCACACCGTGCATAATTTTATAAAACTCCATCACCCCCCCTTGGTTGTTTCCCCCCCATTCTACTCCACCCATCAAAGCTTTAGTCTTTCTTTGTAGGGAAGGTTTTTCAGTCCTCTTGATCACACTGGTTGTCTCTTAGAATATCCTTTTGAAATGGGGGCACTGGAACTGTTCAGGGTATTCCAAATGTGGCTGCAGCACAGGTCTACACAGGGGGGTATTACAATGCTGGCTGTTCAGTTTTCAGTCTCTTTCCTAATAATCCTAAAAATGGGATGTGCCCTTTTCAAAATACCTACACCCAGAGTTACCATTCTTATGCTGTCCACCACAACCTCAATAGTTATTTTCTGGTTATTCACTTCCAATTCCACACATTCAGCAGTAACCTGGAAATAGGGCTAGTGAGGTAAGGTGGGTAGAGATTGGTTTCCCTTTTGTTCATGTGGTGCAGTGGTTAGGATGTCCGACTAAGGTCTTGGAGGCTCCCATTCCCACTCTGTCATAGAAACTCACTGCGTGGCCTTGGGTGCATCACTGTCTCTGCCAAACATGCCTCATGGGGTTGTTGTTCTGAGGATAAAATGTGGGAGGGGGGTGATGATATCACCTGCTTTGGGTCCCCATTGGGGAGAAAAGCAGGCCATAAATATCTTAACAAATATAGTCTTATGGGTTTGGCCCTCTGTTGGCATGGGGGGGAGTTATTTTGTCCCGGAGAAGGAGACAAAGGAGAGTCCTGAGGAAAAAAGGGGAGAGTCCTGAGGAGGAGGAGAGGTCTGAGGGGGAAAAGGGAGAGTCATGTGAAGTTCTGAGGAAAAAGAGAAAGTTTTGAGGAGAAAAGGGAGAGAGAGGCCAACGAAGTCTGAGAAGAAGGCTCACTAACAAATCCAGTTCCCATAATTTCCTTCCTCAGCCGAAGTTGATTGGAGAAAATGGGGCTACATAGACAGATAAGAGTGTATTTAATTTTTGTTATAAATACTAGGTTTGCCTTCCTCCTGCTTTAGGTCTGACTGGTGGATGTACATATAATATACATGGAATCCCAACAACATCTCAAGGTTTGTCCTGTGGTCATGCTACCCTTGATACTAAAGTAATGTGAAGAAGTTCAGCAATCCCATTCTGAAAATGGAGTTGTCTTTCACCCTGGAGGCCTCTGAGGAAAAGAACAGTGCCCCTTTCCTAAGTACCATCCAAGATGTGTTACCAAAACAAAATATCAACGTCTGGGCAGAGTGTGGAACATCTTTGTGTTTATTGTAATACCGGTTGACGGACTAAAGCTTACAACAGTATATGAGTCATTCCTTTCTCCCAACGTTCACTTTAGTCATCCGGAAGTCTCCATTTTACCAATGCATTAATGAGCACCTAATAAAAGTCCAAGTTGGAAAGATTTGTCAAAGAAACAAAAGCTCCTTACCAAAAGGGAAAGGACAATTAGTGTTTACTGCTGTAGGGCAAGAACTAACGACCAACGCTAATGGAGCAATACTGTAGTACATGCTGGAACTGTCAAGAAAAACCCTGTGGGGGATTTTGGCCTGTTCCCCCCCTTCCGAGAGAAGTGATATTAAAAAATGTCAGGGCTTGAATAAATGCTGGAACTTTGTAATTTGCACATGCTCCCAGCACACCTTTGACCCAAACAACAAATGTTGTAGATTAGGGGAAGAAACAAGGGAAGATACAAATTGTCTTAACACCGTGTAGTAATTAATCCACTTTATTAGAAACCAGCATCACCGTTTCTCATTATCTAACCCTTGTGATTTTAACTGCTTGTGTACCATAAGGCTTCCCGCCCTCAGGCCTCCTTGTAGATTTGATACAGCTTTGATTATTAGAAAGAAGGAGGGAAGAAACTGCTTCTAATCTTTTGTCATTCAGTCGCATCAAAAGCAGAGGATCCGGAAAGCACAGCACCTCACTGCCAGAAATAAATAGGGGGGAAGGAGATCTTTCGGAAAATAAAAACCTTGATTGCTTCAAGGCATTGATTTTTCATTTTTTAAGGAACAATAGAGCGTACATGTGTTGATTTGATCTTTGTTGCAACAGAGCTAGCATTTACTGTGGCCATTTCAAACCACTTAATTCAGTAAGCGTTTATCTTGGATTACATAGAGCTGGGTTATCTATGTGCTTTCTGCAGAGATGAATATTGCAGTCGGGGAACTTAGACCTTTAAAATCAACTCCCTCCATTTAATTTCGTACTGGAATAAGCAGAATGCTTCAACAACGCAATTACCTATTTTTCAGTGTTTGAGCCTGGAGACGGTTAGCTAGATAATTACAATTTATGATGGCCCCCTGAAGTTCAGCTGAGGAATGATTCTGGTCCTATTATGTCACCCGCATTAGAGATAAAGGCCAAGTTCCTATTGGGCTGTTCAGTTTCAGCTAATGGCAAGTAGGTATCTGGTAGATGGATTATTACATAGACACCACCATTAATCATACAAGGATCAAGGGACTGGACAGTTGCTCTGATCAGCATCCTTTCTCTTGGCTTCCTCTTTCTGTTTCTATTGAACTCCATAACCCCCCCCCCCTTTTTTAAAGTGTTGTATTGTTCCATAATGTAGGCACATCATATAATGATGTGTGCAATCTGTCTGCATTACGGAATTTCTGGGCACAGAGTACAAGTTGTGCTTTCATAGAAATTTGATTTGACGTTGCTTACGTTGCACAGATCCCTGTTCGTCATTTTAAGATGTGTTGTTTCATGTAAAAGAAAAGAGAAAAATAGACTAAGAGCGGAAGGTAAGCAGAATGAGTAGGTTGTGTGAAAAGCAGAATCAAGGCCAGGAAGTGGAAGATGAACGGTGCTAAGAACATGGCAGATACCATCACCAATGTTCCCTCTAAGCTGTGGAGTCTTGTGAGCAAAAATTCTACTTTGTGAGCTGCTGGCATTAAAGTTGTGAGCAAGCGATTTGGCTACTACATAAATTAGTTTGCTCTGGAGCTGTTCTTCCTGAGCTAAGACAAAAATGTGTGAGCCAGAGGCTAAAAAACTGTGAGCTAGCTCACGCTAAGTCAGCTTAGAGGGAACACTGACCATCACTCTTATGAATAATGAGCTGACTCCCATGTTACAGAGTACACAGGTTTGGTCTGGGTTCCCAACCTTGTGTTGGAAGGTAACATGGATATGAGTTGCAAGTTCCCCTCATTTCCTGTGCGTGCAATGTCTGATTCAGATCAGGACCATGGTACATGTGAAGAAGAAGCTTCAAAGCAGATTTCTCAACCAGAAACGATCCCAGGTGCATGTATTCCAGGGAACATGAGGGTTTCCCCAAGTAGCACCCTCCAAGTGCTCTTGCATCCTGATCCAAATAAAGCTTGGCAAACATGGGACTTGAAGAGAACCTTTGGATTGGATTTAACCTGTACTGGTGTCACGTGTGGTAGGTCTCTCAGGTCACCTGCTGTGGTGAGAGATCTTCCACTGGCAGCCCTCTTTTCCTGCTGCTGCTCAGACAAGGTTAGCCGTGACGGAAGGGAACTAACCTGAAGGGAACTAAGAATTCGGCTGTGACGACACTCTGAGGCAGATTTCTTCTGCCAAATCCTTAGTTCCCTTCAGGTACTGAGCTAGCCCCCAGTAGCATGATAATGTTTGTGGTGTTATAAATCTGAATGTCCCACCTTTTGACGGAATTTAATTTGGCTTTTGCCCAGCCCAGGAACTTGTCAGGAGAAAACAGGAGCCCGCTTTTTAGATCCCTTGAAATGGCACTGGGGACTGTGTACAGTGAATAATATTAAAGTTTTAATAGGCTGGGATGGTATGTGGTAGTCAAGAATTGGAAAGGCTGAGGGAAACACTGTTGGTAAAACAGTATATTTTTCAGTTGACAGACAAGATGGTGTTGTAGCAGCTTATTTTTTATAAATTCTTGGTTCTTATCAGTGAGAGATGGTTGACTAAGTACTTTGGTTTCAGTTTCAGTGTTTCTGCATATAGTTTCCTAATTAACTGTTCAGGCTTTCTGGAAAAGTCACTCTTTTCAGTTTCCCCCCCTTTTCTGAAATCATAATGTGTCTTCTTTCCCGAGTAGTCCTTTCACAACAGACCAGGGATTGCCTCCGTGCCATTTCCCTGTATAACTGGAGAAGACGTCTATTTCTTCCCTGAAAATATAATCCAATTCCTTTTAGCCTGAAGGGGAGCTTCAGCCCTGCTCCCCGGTCACTCTTTGCCAAAATCTCAAACTCCAGTTCTTGACATCTGGGTGAAAACATATTTCAGGTTAAAAGCTGACACTAGACTCTGCATTCTTAGATGGAATTCTTCCTCAAGTTATGTTTAACACAGTTAAGACCAGAAGTCTCTCCCTTTATTCAAATGGTGAACCTATCTTGACAGATTTTTACTTCGACTCTTCAGATATCAACTCCTGTAGCTGAACAGTAACTGCTGCTGGACTGCCTCGCCCCTCAGCACACAGCTGATCTTATATTTCTCTCAGCTTGCGCTGGCCAGTCAGAGAAAAGGAGCAGCCTGTCACTCAGGCTCAACATTCTAGAGCAGAGTTAACTATTCACCTCCCTTCCTGATGTTTCTGCATTAGGAAAACAGTGTTTTACATGTAGTCTGTCACAATGGCCGAGTGGGTGTCAGTGTGGCAAAGTGAGGTTCAATGCGGGCAAGTGCAAAGTAATGCACATTGGAGCAAAAAATCCTGATTATAAATATATGTCGATGGGGTTCAAACTGGTCATAACTGACCTGGTAGATAACTCACTGAAAATGTCAACTCAGTGTGCGACGGCAATAAAAAAAGGCAAATGCTATATTTGGGATTATTTGGAGGGGGACTGAAAACAGATCAGCCAGTATCATAATGCCCCTGTATATATCTATGGTGCGGCCTCATTTGGAATGTCGTGTATAGTTCTAGTCACTGCACCACAAAAAAGATATTATAGCACTGGAAAAATGGCAACTAAAATGAGTAAGCGGATGGAAGACCTTCCCGATGAAGAAAGGTTAAAGAGGTTAGAGCTATTTAGGTTGGAGAAACAATGATTGAGGGGTGACATGATAGAGGTTTAAAAAATTATTCATGGGATAGAGAAGGTGGAAACAGAAATACTTTTCTCCCTTTCTCATGATATAAGAACTTTTTGGCACTCAGTTAAACTAATAAGCAGTAGGCTTAGAGAACAGATAAAAGGAAGTACTTCTTCACCCAAAGAGTAATTAACATGTGGAATTCACTGCTGCAAGAAATGGTGGCAGCAAGAAGTACAGACAGCTTCAAGAGGGGATTGGATAAACATGTGGAGCAGAGGTCCATGAGTGGCTTTTAGCCACAGGGTATAGATTAGGGGTGTGCAAAAAAAAAAATATTCAGCCGATTCGGATTTGGCGGAATCGGGCAGAACCAATTTCGGCTGGCAGTAAGACTCCCGCATGTCAGTTTCCTCAGTACAAGCCTATTCTGGAGCCTTTCCACCAGCCGAATGTCAATTTCAGCCCCATCACATCCTATGAGCCATTGAAGTCAATGGCAAAAACATAGGGTATATTCTGGGGGCTGGAGGGGAGGGGGTTTGAGGGAGAGGCTCCAGACTCGCAGGGTAGCTGCTGGAGCCTCTCCCCAAGATACCCCCAAAGTTTCAAAAACATTGGACCAGGGGGTCCAATTCTTCGGGCCCCCAAACAGGTTGCCCCCATTCCTTCCATTGTTCTCTATGGTGGGAGGAAAGTTACTTTTTTTCCCACGGTGCTGTTAGTGGCTCTGGGGGGGAGGGTTGAGAGAGAGGCTCCAAATCTTCAGGGTAGCTTCGGGAGCCTCTCCTACATAAACCCCCATGGACCAAAGCAATTAGACCAGTGGGCTCAATTCTATGGGCACGCAAACAGGCTGCCCCCATTACCTCCATTGTTTCCAATGGGGAAACCCATCCAGCAGCACTTAAGGCAGGCAAGCAGGCAGCACCCAGCAGTCAGACTCTCCCAGAGAATCTCAGGGAAAGTGAACTGTCTTGGGAGGTGCTTGTTTGCCATGAGAACAAGTGGCACACTCCAGAACAAGTGGCACTGTGGCAGTGCAAGCATGCCACAGTGCCACACAGAAACCCCAAAAGACCTACAGGAACAACATTTATACAGGCCCTGCCCTGTGTAAATTGATGGTGCAACCAGAAGTCCAGGGATCTAGTAGGTCAGGCCAGGATAGAGTTGATTCTCTCTCCTCCCTCCCAAACTAGGAAGGTGGTGTGCAAAGCAACACCACCAACCTTGCAGGCTGCACATGCATGGAGCAATTGGCTGAAACTGGCCTCCCCCCCCCCCCCCCCCACGTGA
>NW_015173730.1:126998-165991 GCF_001447785.1 Gekko japonicus
AGTGGTGCTTTGTATTGGTGGTGCTTGAGGGGCAACCGTGGGGGGGGGGGGCTTCTAGAGTTCTGTCCCTGCTGGTGGACCTTCTGATGCCACCTCGGTTTTGTCACTGTGTGACACAGAGTGTTTGACTGGATAGGTCACTGACTTGATCCAACATGGCTTCTCGTATTGTTATGTCATTTCTCAGAAAAACTCTGAAGTGACCTAGGTTAGCACTAGGAATCGCTGGAATCTCTAAAGTTTTACTGTAGAACTTCCAGTGTTTCCTAGAGCTACCCTTTTTCACTTCCAGGGTTTTCCCCGGAAGTGATATAGTGCTGCTGCTGATGTTGCACTCCCCCATGTCTGTGCCCTGAAACCTCCTGCTGGTTGCCAGTCTTGGCCGGGTAACCCTACTTGGTGCGGGAGGGGCCTAGACTCAGTGGTAGAGCTTACAGAGGGTCCCAGGTTCATTCCCCAGCATCTCCAGTTAAAAGGATCAGGTAGTGGGTGATGTGAAAGACCTGCCATCTGAGACCCTGGAAAGCAGCTGTCTGAGTAGACAATACTGACCTAGATGGACTAATGGTCTGATTAAATCTAAGGCAGCTTCATGTGTTCATAGCTAATCTATGCCAGTTTGGTGCAGTGGTTAGGAGCGCAGACTCTAATCTGGCAGAACTGGGTTTGATTCCCCACTCCTCCACGTGCAGCTCATGGTGTGACCTTGGGTCAGTCATAAATTCTTTCAGAGCTGTTCTCTCAAGGGCAGTTCTTGAGAGAGCTCTCTCCGCCCCACCTACCTCACAGGGTGTCTGTTATGGGGGAGGCGATTGTAAGCCATTCAGACTCCAAGTGAAGGGTGGGGTATAAATCCAATCTCTTCTTCTTCTTCTACTCCCCCAGC
Organism: Gekko japonicus; assembly: GCF_001447785.1. NCBI lineage: Eukaryota > Metazoa > Chordata > Lepidosauria > Squamata > Gekkonidae > Gekko > Gekko japonicus. The sequence continues at coordinate 127,885 of NW_015173730.1, forward strand.
TACCACCTATGGGCAAACCCGTAGGTCAGAATGTCTGTGTGAAGAAGATAATTCAGTTTAGAATGGAAGAGCTTGTGGAGGGTTAAGTACAGCCTCCCCCCCCCCCTTCTGATTTTCGGCTCTAAACCTCTCCCCATTAAAAAAAAAAAAAAGAATAAAAAAAGATTCTAGGGCTCCAGTACTCAGATTTGCACATAATGGGTTGGGAGCTAATCTGCTTTTGTGGTGATGAGTAAGGGAGGAAGAGTCCCCTTTGACCACCCGAAAAGGCTCAGCTGAGCATCATGGGACCCACATGGACAAAAGCCACATGGGGATGGGTAGGGTGGCTGCAATAAGTAAAGAGGGGAATTGGTTCAGGCAGAAAGAGAATGTTAGCTAGACCTTAAGCGGCGCGTAGTTAAACTCTGAGCTTCTAATTATTGAATGAGGATTTTCAAGTTGCACTTAGGGCAGAAATTGAAACTTCCCTTTCAGGAGTATTGAATAATCCATAGAACATAATAACAACGTGCAATTCAAAAACCACTTGTGCTTGGAAATAGTTCAGGTTCAAGAGTGTCATCCGCTCTCAGCATAATTCCCTAGCATGGTAAGTACGGGTTGTTTTTTAAAAATCTAAATCAGAACTGACCTGCTTTTAGTTTGTAGTTATTTGATTGGGGCCTACACAGTGCGAGATTCACCATGGCGAATTACAGTCAGGTCCTAAGAACAGTTTCTTAGAAGTAAGCCCCACTGAGTAGTCTTGAGCACGATTCTGAGTACCTTTCACCGTGTGAAATGGCAAAGTCCACTTGCAAACGACGGAGGAACTGCATTGAGAATGGGTTGAAAGGGCATTATTCAGCGTATGTGAAAGTGGGAGGATTGCACTGATCAGTCATGGGTTGTGTGGACCCTCACCCAGACATATGAAGCTGCCTTATATTGAATCAGGGCTATCTAGTTTAGCGTTACCTATTCTATCCATCAGCAGCTGTCCCATGTCTGAGGCAGAGAAATGTCTTTCCCAATAATTCTTACATAAAATCTGCAAATAGCTCTTTCTACCAGTGGGCGGGGATGTTTCGTACCTGAGTGTTTGGGTTGATTCGGTATTGGTTCTAGTTGGGGGAGTTGACTAACTGTTGTGACCAATGATCCCTCTAAGCTGTGGAGTCTTGTGAGCAAGAATTCTGCTTTGTGAGCTACTGGCATTAAAGTTGTGAGCGAGTGATTTGGCTATTGCATCACTTAGTTTGCTCTGGAGCCATCCTTCCTGAACTACGATGAAAATGTATGAGCCAAAGGCTAAAAAAACTGTGAGCTAGCTCACACTGACTCAGTTTAGAAGGAACACTGTTTGTGACTGTTTTAAAATCTGTTCTGAAGACCACTGGAACATCTTTTATTAGGGTTGGTTCCTTAAACAAATATGGTACAACCGTTGGGATTGTCACAAGAATAAAAAGATGGAAGATGTAGACCAATACCTTCTGGTGGCTGAAAGATGAATGAGAGAAAAACTCAGCAACAGAAAGAAGTGAGAAGACGAGATTGAATTTGTACTCTGCCCTTCATTCGAAGTCTTACAAACTCCTTTCCCTTCCCCCTCTCCACAACAGTCACCCTGTGAGGTAGGTGGGGCTGAGAGAACTCTTTCAAGGACTGCTCTTTCAAGGACAGCTCTTGTCAGAACTATGGCTTGCCCAAGGTCATCCAGCAGCTGCAAGTGGAGGAGTGGGGAATCAAACCCGGTTCTCCCAGATTAGAGTCCGCACACTTAACCACTACACCAAACTAGTTTATACCAGTGTTTGTTTTGACTGATATGTAGTCTCTCCGGACTCGGGCAGATATCTTATTGGATAAAATATACTGTGACACTATATGTTAATAAGGAATGCAAATTTCGTACAAAAATTAAAATAAAATAGCACCGTATTTAGGAGCCAAGCAGGCAGACAGTCATCAATGCTGACAGCTCACAGCCACTTAAATTTGTTCTGTTTTCTTCCCCCGGTTTAGTATCATCGCTCTGAAAATAATTTAAACATAGGCTGTTAATATTCATTAATTTAACTCTTCCGTGCCTTCAGTCTCCCTGCTCCTGCATTAATGATACCTTCCTCTGTGAGCATTTTAAACTGACCTTTATTCTTATGGAAATGCGAGTGCCTATTAAATCCAAGAGGATAGATTGGAGGCTACTGTAAAACCCAGCTGTTGTATCAATGGACTTGCTGAATGTTTCTTACTGTTGACGCCTTGAACGTCTGGGCCACCCACCCACAAACAAATACTCACAAAAGGTAGCAGAAAGTGAGAGCCAAATGGGATATTTATGCGAAAGTTCGCTTGGGGAGGGGGATTTGTCTGGGTGTCCTGTGAGTGATCTAAAGGCAGTGCTGGTTTTTCCTTCCTTGCTCATATTTTTCTTTCATTTTCATAGGATTAAAGGAGGAAAGAGGGAGGATTAAATATCAGCAAAAAGAGAAGTTTATTAAACCGAGTGTTCTGAGCAAACAGTTTGTGGTTAATGGCAGTACCTGTGCTTGTTCGATCATCTGTCATACAAGCTGTTGCGGTACGTGGTGCACAATACAGGAGATTCTATACTTGCAGTGTCAGTCTAACTTCTGAGTTTTGCAATTTTTTTTAAAAAAAAATTGGTGACACATACATACTACTGAATTGAATGCTTGTTCCACAGTCGGTTTTGCCCTTTCGTTTGGTGCAGGCGTACCACATGCTTTTTAAAAACATTATTTTTCGAAGCACCTCGTATACATTAATTTAGTTATGTGCTCATTCCACTTAGAAGCAGACAAACCAAAAAAAAATATATATATCTGGCCAGACATTTTGAAAGAATTACAAATCTGCTTCATGGACTGGGGTTGGGAGGGTTGGGAATGTCAAGCTTCAAGACAAAAATAAAACAGGAGTCCGAACGTAGGGTTGCCAACCTCCAGACAGCGGATGACAATAAATTATTCAAGGTGGTGGAATCCAAGGATGGCTGTGAAGAGCTCCAAGAGGACTTCCACGAACTGGGTGGGTGTGGGACAATGCGGGAAATGCCGTTTTGGAAAGTGTAAGGTGATGAAGAAGAAGTAGAGTTAGTTTTTATACTCCGCCTTTCAGTACCCAAAGGAGTCTCAGAGCAGCTTACAATCGCCTTCCCTTCCTCTCCCTACAGCCGACACCTTGTGAGGTAGGTGCGGCTAAGGGAGCTCTGAGAGAGCTGTGACGGGCCCAAGGTCACCCAGCAGGCTTCATGTGAGGAGTGGGGAATCAAACCCGGTTCTCCAGATTAGACTCCCTGCTTTAACCACTACTTCACACTGGCTCTCATTGGGACAAATTTTTTTTCCCAATTTCAAATATAGGCTAATAGGGTCTGAACTTGCTGAGGTTAAGAGGGGGAAAGATCTTGGGGCCATAGTGGATAGTTTATAGAAAGTGTCAACCCAGTCAGTGTTCCCTCTAAGCTGAGTTAGTGTGAGCTAGCTCACAGTTTTTCAGCCTCCAGATCACAGATTTTTGTTTTAGCTCAGGAAGGATGGCTCCAGAGCAAACCAATTTATGCAGCAGCCAAATCTCTCGCTCACAACTTTAATACCAGTAGCTCACAAAGAAGAATTTTTGCTCACAAGACTCCACAGCTTAGAGGGCGCATTGGACTCAGTGTACTTCAGCGGTGAAAAAGGCAAACTCTGTGTTAGGGATTACTAGGAAAGGGATTGAGAATAAAAGGCCAATATTGAAATGCCCCTGTATAGATCTGTGGTGTGGCCTCCTTTGGGATACTGTGTACAGTTCTGGTCCCTATATCTCAAAAAGGGCACTGCAGAGCTGGGAAAAGTACAGAGGAGGGCAACCAAGATGATTAGGAGGTTGGAGCACCTTCCCTGTGAGGAAAGGCTGAAGAGTCTGGGACTTCTCCGTTTAGAAAAGAGGCGACTAAGGGGGGACATGGTAGAGATTTATAAAATTATGCATGGGATAGAATTGAAAAATGAAATTTCCTCCCTCTCCCCTAATACTAGAACTCGATGGCATCCAATGAAGCTGATGGGCAGTAGGTTCAGGACAGACAAAAGGAAATACTACTTTACACAGAGAGTGTTTGAAATGTGGAATTCGCTGCCAGAGGATGTAGCGATGGCCACAGGAATGCACAGCTTGAAAAGGGGATTAGATAGATTCATGGTGGATAAGTCTATTAGTGGCTGGTAGCTATGGTGACTGAAGGGAACCTCCACATTCAGAGGCACTAATCCTCTGAACCCCAGTGCCAGGAGGCAACAGCCTTAGCCCCTATGCCCTGTTATTGGCCCTCCAGAGGAACTGGTTGGCAAATATGTGAGACAGGATGCTGGACTGAATGGACCACTAGTCTGATCCAGCAGGGCTCTTCTTATGTTCAGGTGGCGGCTGGAGATCTTGCAGAATTAGAACTGGTTTCCAGATGACAGAGATTATTTCCCCTGGAGAAAATGGCCACTTTAGAAGGTGGACTTTACAGCATTAACCCTCGCTGAGGTCCCTCCCCCTCCCCACGCTCCACCCCCCAAATCTCCAGGAATCTCCCAACCCGGACCTAGCAACCCTGTTTGAGGATAAGTAAAATTTATTCCACCATAAGCGTTCACGACTTCGAGCTCACTTCATCAGATGCATGGTGGGTAGAGAAATATTTGTCTTTCGTGCATCTGACAAAGTGAACTCTGACTCTTGAAGGTTTACGGTGGAATAAGTTTTGTTAAGCCTTTCAAGTGCCGCAAGGCTCCTGTTTTGTTTTGCCGCTACAGAACAACGCGGCTACCTGTCTGAAGCCGCAAGCCAAACAACGCCTTTCAGAGGTGCGTTTTTGCTAGTGAAGCTCCTCCGCCACGTTGAAAATCTGCACAGTTGTCTCTTTGCTTTTAGAACACTTCTCTTAAAAGTGTTTGCTTTGCAAGAGAAAAAAACCCCACATCTGTGAAAAGCACCATGGTAACTTCTCCTACTTGTCACTGTGGTATGTTCATATGCACCTCAAAGAAAATGTTATCTTGGAAGATTAGCTGGTTCCTTTATTGCTCTGATGTATAGACTGCAAAGGATTATTATCTTTTCTTTGTAGATGTGTTTGGATTTCTTCGGCTCCTGCTTCTTATAGAACACACAGTTCAGGTTGCCCAATGTAGAATCATTCCTTGGGAAGAGTTCAGATTGCACGTCCTTGCTGCTTTGACCCATTTCGATTTTGCTTCTTTGTGCAGTTCAGATCTGCGATTCTTTATTTTTGCACTCTTTTCTGTTATGTGCCACCCCACCCCGTGGGAATCACCTTCAAATGGTACATTTTGGGTAGTATCTTAGCTTAGGCTGGAGGAAGGGTCCAAACTTTGGTGGGGGGAGTGGTAGGATACAGGCTGGTATGTTGCAGACACTGCATATAAACCTCCTCCCTTGTTTTGGTGGTGTGTGTTGATCTGTTTATATGGCCTGGTGCCTAAGGAGAGAGCAGTGTAGGTACTAGGCGAGCCTCCTGGGGGAGGGCATTCCACAGGCAGGGTGCCACTACTGAAAAAGCCCTGTCTCTGGTTGCCACCTGCCTTACCTCTGAAGGGGGAGGGGCACAGGAAACAGGGGTTGTGATACAGTTCTTAACTGGAAGGGTTGGAGGTGGTCTTTCACGTAGCTTGGCCCAAAGCCCTTTATTTACTTATCTGAAACCCTGTTATGCTGCCTTTCCACCCAAATCGGGTCCCAAAGACAGCAAATATAAGAACATTAAAACGTTTGAACACTAAAACAGTGTTTAAAATAATATATAAAATAATTTAATAAAAACACATGAACCAAGAACACCCAAACCATCTTTCTTGGATTGAGCTTCAGTTTATTGGCCCTCATCCATCCCATTACTTGTTCCAGGCACTTCTTCAGGACTTCCCCAAACCCATGTAACTCAGCTGTTAAGAAGGAGGAGGAGGAGGAGGAGGAGGAGATGGGATTTATACCCTGTCCTTCACTCCCCAAAGGAGTCTCGGAGCAGCTTACAATCTCCTTTCCTTTCCCCTCCCCATAACAGACACCCTCTGTGAGGTAGGTGGGGCTGAGAGAGCTCTCCGGAGAACTGCCCTTGAGAGGACAGCTCTGAAAGAACTTTTGACTGACCCAAGGTCACACCAGCAGCTGCATGTGGAGGAGTGGGGAAATCAAACCCAGTTCTCCCAGATTAGAGTCCGCGCTCCTAGCCACTACACCAAACTGGCTGTCATCCACACATCAGTGGCGCCTTACCCCAAACCCCGATGAGCTCTCCCAGTGGTTTCATGCAGATTGTAATTACAGCACACGGAATAAGATTGGGACCCCTAGGGAACCATGATAGAAAAGGGAGCCAGCTTAGGAGCCTTGATGATGGGAAAGGCCGGTTCTCTGTTCAAGACCAGGCACCCCAATCTAAGCGTGGGAGGAGCCAGTCGATGTCAGCCTGAAGATTGAGGCTGGCACACCGATACATAGGGAAGAGGACAGCCCTGCCTGGGGTCAGGCTCACTTCCCCAGCTCCCTCTGACACCAATCAGGGCAGCTGAAGCATTTCCTTCCCACGTGGAGGCGCCCTTTCTTCGAAACGGCAACTCTGCCTGAGTGGCAATTGGCCACCGCCTGGGGGGCGCTCCCGGATGGCGCGCACATGGGAGGACGGCTGTAAACGTGACCCGGGCTCGCTCTCTCTCTCTCGGTGGTTTGGTTCCTGCCTTTGCCCGGAGCCATTCATTTCAGTAATGAGTAGCCAGCGTTCTGCTGCGCGCCTCGCGACTGGCTCAGGACACTTGTTCTGTCGAATCATCAGTTTCTTCTTCCTCCACTCTCCCCCCCACCCCCTTTCCCCGTTTTCTGTGCGGTCGGGAACAGAGGCGGGCACGCCGCCGCCGCCGCTGCTGCCTTTCCTTTCCTTTTTGAAATCTAGCACTTCTGAAAGCCGAGTTTATTTTAAAATCAATGGCGCGCAGAGCAGCTCGCGAGGCAGAGTGTTAATTGGGTCCAGTGGAATTCTGCTCCCCGCGGGACGGAGGAGAGCTGCTCAGGAAACAGTGGAAGGGAGGGGGGGGGGATTGCAAAGGGACAAAAAGCCAGCCCCAGAAACGGGAGGCACACGAGCAGTGTCTCCTCGGAGCTGAGTATGTGTGAGCAGCTAGCTCGCGGTTTTTTTAGCCTCCGTTTCACACATTTTCGTCCTAGCCCAGGAAGGATGGCCCCAGAGCGAACTCATTGATGCCGTCGCCAGATCGCTGGCTCACGAAGTAGAATTTTTGCTCGCAAGACTCCACAGTTTAGAGGGAGCATTGCACGCCAGATAATCTGTTGCAACGGTGCAAACGCGCGCACAAAACGAGGCATTCATTTATTTATTGAACGATTCCCCCATAGGTTTGGCGGATCGGCAATTTATCCCCCACCCCCCACCCCTTCTAAATCTGGGAGTTTATTCAGATGCAAGAAGGAAGGGGTGGCGGTGGTCATAGTAGTCTCCCTAATTTGGCCGCGCTCGCCTCGCCTGTCCGTGTCAGCATTGTTCTGCTACTAATTCCATATGTATGTCACATAGGAACCCTCTGCCGCTCCTCTACCCCCACAACCTACTTCGCTCCCCTTCCCCCAATCCGTGCCTTTTGCTCTCCCCCCTCCCCCTCCTCAAGATAAACTCCCCCTCCCTCCCTCCCTCCCTCCCTCGCCTTCCCTCCCGGGAACCGTGCAAGCAGGGAAATTCAAACTTTGGAACCGCTTCCCAGCATTTGTGCGCCCTTACCTGGAGGAGACCAGCTCTCCGCTGGTGATGTTCCCCCGTCCCCCCCACCACCACCTTTGCAGATTTTCGCTCTTCTCCCTCCGAGCTTCTATTTTTAACACGGAGCTGCTGAAAGAAAACGAAGACCCGGCGTCGCAACCCCCCAGTTCTCTTTCTCCGCGTTCCCGGTTACCGTGGCAGCCTGCGTGCATCTCTCCGGCTGGGGGAGAAGAATGAGGCAGGCGGCTGGCAGCCGCGGGAGAGGCAGAGCCCGCAGAGAAATGGTTCCGGCAAGGAGGCCCCGCCGAGGTCCGAAGTCTTGCTAGGGGTTACTTATTCCGGCCCCCCCCTTCCCGGTTCCTTCCAGTAAAGTCAAGTGTTCATTGTTTCTGGGGCTAGCCTGGGCTTAGAGACAGACAGGACTGTGCAGTGGAGATGTTAAATCTTGGAAATAATCCACCTAAGCCTCGGGTCACCCGGAGAGAAACGGCTGTCGTTTCTGTGATTTCTCGCCGCCGCTGTGCACAAGTGCTTTTCACTAGTGAAATTATAAGCACCGAGGTAATAACAAGGGCTCGTTTTGTCTGTGGGGGTCGTCTGGGAGGTTGTGGGAGGGAGGGAAGGAGGTCGGAGAAGGTGTGGGTGTGGGGGGGATCTAGCTATTATCTGGTCATAGTTTGAGGGAGGAAGAAGAAGAAAGAGGCAGACACGCTGGCTTGATAAATCCCTTTTATGGTAATCACACATCCTCCTTGGCCGTGGATGCAAGGTAAGGATGTCCTTATTCTGTAGACCCAAATTTACCTCGGTTTTAAAAGGGCTGTTTGGATTCCAGTCTGTATGGTGGAGGGTTATAAGTTTCCACAGAGTTCAGGGGGCTGGGTGCGGGAGTTGCAGCGATTCCACGCTCCTTGTGTGGCCTTTGGACAGTGTTTTTCAGGACTTGTACAGTAATGACCAGAAGGTTGTGATGCTTCAGGTACCTTTAATTGTAAGGAAGCAATGCCTCTCAGGAGATACTTGTGCATCCAGTTTTTTTTAAAAAAAGATGCATATTCTGTGTGGGATATAAAGTGTGCATTTCCCAGAGCTGGTGCCTTTTCAAGCGCACACAGTTTTCCCCAAGTTCCGGGCAGATATAAAAGGGGCGGGTACCAAAACTGTACGCACACACACACACACACATACACCGCTGCTCCACTCTTAAAATTCTGTACTTGGGAAATGCTCTCAGGGTACAAAATTATTCTCACAAGCATCCCTGACTTGTGTTGGTATGGGAGGGGACTGGCAAAAATGTATAAAAGGGGTGTGAGATCAATGGTTGAAGACACTGGTGAGGAGTTCTTTCTTACTACTAGATACGCACACTTTGGACACCCTGCAAGCAGCATGCGTTTTGTGCTGAGTCTGGGCTGTTGTGATGCCCTTGTGCATTTTGGAGCGGAACAAGACATTTTGTAGAAATGACCTCTCTCGTCATTCTGCCACAGTCCTTTACAGCATCCTTGCAATTCCATTCATACAGCAAGCTCGTTCTGTAAGGACACAAACTGTAGGCTCTTAGATTATAGTTTTGGGATTTTCTTTCAAGGTTGACATAGGTGTGTACCTGGCTTTTAATGCTGTGTGTGTGTATAAAGTGCTGTCAAGTCGCAGACGACTTATGGCGACCCCAGCAAGGGGCTTTCTAGGCAAGTGAGAAGCAGCGGTGGTTTGCCATGGCCTCCCTCTGCAGAGTCTTCCTTGGTGGTCTCCCTTCCAAGTACCAGCTCTGCTTAGGCTTGCAAGGTCTGATGAGATCAGGCTACACCATGCTGCCTTCCCTCCCTTTAATATTACAAATTTTGCTAAAATGTGGAATTTGCTGCCAGAGGATGTAGTGGTGGCCACAGGCATAGACAGCTTTAAAAGGGGATTAGACAGATGCATGGATGAGAGGTCTATCACTGGCTATTAGCCATGGTGACTAAAGGGAACCTCCACATTCAGAGGCACTAAACCTCTGAATCCCAGCGCCAGGAGGCAATATCAGGAGAAGGCCTCGGCCTCCATGCCCTGTTGAACATCAAGGCCTCTATGACTTGGCCCTCCAGAGGAACTGGTTGGCCTCCATGTGAGACAGGATGCTGGATTAGAAGGACCACTGGTCTGATCCAGCAGGGCTCTTCTTATGTTCTCATGAAGGCCTCAGCCTCTATGCTCTGTTGTTGGCCCTCCAGAGGAACTGGTTGGCCTCCGTGTGAGACAGGATGCTGGACTAGAAGGACCATTGGTCTGATCCAGCAGAGCTCTTCTTATGTTCTCATGAAGGCCTCAGCCTCTATGCCCTGTTGTTGGCCCTCCAGAGGAACTGGTTGGCTACTGTGTGAGACAGGATGCTGGACTAGATGGACCACTGGCCTGATCCAGCAGAGCTCTTATGGTCTAAGTGGATCTGGGGCAATTTGCAAATAAGTAGCAAACCAGGATAGGGTAGATAACATCAATGTACCCTCTAAGCTGTGGAGTCTTGTGAGCAAAACGTCCGCTTTGTGAGTGACTGGCATTACAGTTGTGAGTGTGCGATTTGGCTGCTGCATAAATTAGTTTGCTCTGGAGCCATCCTTCCTGAGCTAAGACAAAAATGTGCGAGCAGGAGGCTAAAAAACGGTGAGCCAGCTCACACTAACTCAGCCTAGAGGGAACACTGGATAACATGGATCCAGATCCCAATTCATCCACAAAACTCATGGAATGATCTTTGGGACACTCATTATCATAGAGTTGCCGGCTCCTAGTTGGGAAATTCCTGGAGAATTAGGGGGTGGAGCCTGGTGAAGGAAGGGACCTCAGTGGAGTGTAATGCTGTAGAGTCCACCCTCTAAAGTGGCCATTTTCTCAGGGGACCTGATCTCTGTCCCCTGAAAATGAGCTGTAATTCCGGGGGATCCCCATGTCCCACCTGGGGATTGGCAACCCTACGTTATCATTATTTTATTTATTTTATATTTATTTATATTTGAATTTATATCCCGCCCTACCCCGAAGGCTCAGGGCGGCTAACAAGGGCACCATGTGCCAAGGTTAAAGCAGTAAAAACATCGTTTAAAAACAATAAAATACAATAACAAATTTACAAACAGATTTAGACAAGATGGGTAGATCTTAACTTCCAAACTACTTCCTAAGATCTTATCATCTAAGCCGTGCCCAGGCGCCTCGCTCCCCCCTTGGGGGGCCAGGCAATCATGATGTTAATACGCCAGAGTATTGGGGGCAAAGGTGGAATAGTGGTGGCGGCGGCTCCTACTCAAAGGCCTAGTGGAAGAGCTCTGTCTTGCAGGCCCTGCGCCCCCCCGACCGTAGTGCCCTTGGGGGAACATATGGAGAAAGGCGGTCCCTCAGGTAGGCTGGACCCTGGCCATAACCTCTCTTCATGGCATTCCTCAGAAAGATGTGGTAGGTATAACGGGGAAGCCAATGGGTGTGTGTGTGTGTGTCTAAAATGCCATCACGTCACAGCTGACTTATAATAACCTTGTAGAGTTTTTAAGGCAACAGACTTAACAGAGGTGGTTTGCCATTGCTGTCCTCTGCATAGCAAGCCTGGAATTCCGCGGTGGTTTCCCTTCCAAGTACTAACTAGGGCTGACTCTACTTAGCTTCTGAGATCTGACCTGATTGGGCTAACCTGGGCCATTGAGGTCAAGGCTAATGCATGTATACCCTACTAAACTGGAATACAAATGTGATAATGAAAGAAGGAAGGAAGTCTGTGAAAGTTACCGGTACGAAAAAGAAACCCCCTAACAACACACACATGCGGTAAAGAAACATATCGTATCTTAGTTCGCACAAGTTTCCATGCTTGATCTTCCGGAGTTGATGCATGCCAGGACAGCTAGGCAGTTGGCTGTTTACATCTGTGTTTTAGTACTCTTGTATTTTATGGGTTTTCCAGAATGGTGGCCTTCAAGTTGCTGCTAAGCCCGAGCTTTTCCTATGGAGTTATTAGAAACCCAAGTGAGTAAAAATAAATACAGAGGCCGGCACAGGGTGCGTATAGTTTGCATAGTCAGCAGTGCAGCATCCACACTAACTTGCGCTTTCAGGCTGGGAGAGATACAGGTTTAGTGCTGGAGAGGTGCAGCATCCACACTAACTTGCGCTTTCAGTCTGGGAGAGATACAAGTTTAGTGCTGGAGAGGTGAGCCAGGAGTGGTAGAAATTCTCTGCTGTTGTGCCCTGAAAGCAGTACTCCATCTAGTTTGTTGTGCCATTAGCAATATTAAGACTTTACACGTGCATACACTTGGTGTTGCCTTTTTTCTTACTTTTTTAAAAAAATGGAACATAGAGCCCATACAAATCAAAGCCGAGACAGATGTCATGTAGACTTGTTCCTACTTTCTGTATCCACTCAGCTTAGAGGTAACACTGGCCAGGAGTGGTAGAAATTCTCTGCTGCTGTGCCCTGAAAGCAGTACTCCATCTAGTATGTTGTGCCATTAGCAAAATTAAGACTTTACACGTGCACACACTTGGTGTTGCCTTTTTTATTATGTTTTTTAAAAAAACCCAGAACATAGAGCCCATAAAAATCAAAGCGGAGACAGATGTCATGTAGACTTGTTCCTGCTTTCTGTATTCTCTCAGATGGTAAAGGAAGAGGTGTTTGATATAGCTGAGCAACCCAGTTATTTGACAGAAAAGGTAGGCTGAAAGTTCCTTGTGCTAAACCTGAGTAGTCCTTTGGCAGTCTTGTATTGTTTCTCCTCAGTGGAAACTGGGTAGGTCCATCCTTGTTGTTTTACCTCACCCACAAGTTGTCAATCATCCATCTCTTTCTGAATGGACAGAGGAGCCTTTTTTGGTATTTTTTGGTATTTTTCATTTGTGCATTTGTGTGCATGCGAGTGTGTGTGCACCTGGAAGCCGTGGTGACCTCTGGTGACTGACGGTGTGTGTACCTGGAAGTCATGGCGACCTCTGGTGACTGACCCTTACTTGGGGACCTGGAAGATATTCAGAGAGGTGGCTGAATAAAGCCTGCCCCCACCTCCTGACTGCTGGTATTCCAAGGAGGTCTCCCATTCCAGAGCCGACCCTGCTTAGCTTCCGAGATCTGATGAGATGAGGCTTGCCTGGGGTATCCAGGTTAGGACAACAGAGGAGCCTTTTTGTTGTGGTGGCTAAGAGACTGAGGTAAGAACCAGGAAGATCCTGGTTTGAGTGGTGACTCTGGCATTGACTCACTAGGTGACCTTGGGCAAGTCATTCTCTCTCAGCTTTTGTGCGCCCACAATAGGCAGAAGGGAGCAAAATCTGCTCTCCCTTACAAACCTGTTTTCAGATTTACAAAACAAGAATGTATGTGAAGTGTTCTGAACGTTCAAGAACACACTCTGGAAATGTTAAGTATCATTGAAAAGCTGAACTTTTCTGTTGTAGAATTCGAGTCATGGTTTGAACCTTTTGTCTGCACGTTGTGCATTTGTGTAGACATTGACAAGGCCTTTCCCCAACAGCTTGATGGGATTGATCATGATTTGTCCTCAGCCAACTCACAAATAAATCACGTTTGTTCTATACATTGGGAATAGCCATCTTCCTAATCCCGGAGAGTCTTTGGTTTTGAAGTACACATATTTTGGGCCATTCTGGTGTTGTTGCATTTGAGGAGGACCAAGGTTGTTCCCATTTAGCAGCATAGGTCGTCAGGATTAAGGGGAAGGGGCTGTGGCTCTGTAGAAGAGAACAAATTTAGAGTTCAGTGGCACCTTTAAGACCAACAAAGTTTTATTCAAGGTATGAGCTTTTGTGTACAGGGCACACTTTTTCAAATTCAGACCAACAGGGCTGACTACTTGGATCTGTCCGTAGAAGAGATTTAGCTTTGCATGTAGAAAGCTCCAGCTTCAATCCTTGGCATCTCCAGTTAAAAGAACCAGGTAGTAGGTCATGTGGAACACCTCTTCCTGGGACCCTGGAGAACCACTGCCAGTCTGAGTAGGCAATACTGACCTTGATGGACTGATGCAATACAAGGCAGCTTCATGCATGTTTGTGCGTGTTCAGAGAACCAGTTTGGTGTAGTGGTTAAGAGCGCGGACTCTAATCTGGGAGAACCGGGTTTGAGTCCCCAGTCCTCCACATGCAGCTGCTGGTGTGACCTTGGGTCAGTCACAAGTTCTTTCAGAGCTGTTCTCTCAAGGGCAGTTCTTGAGAGGGCTCTCTCAGCCCCACCTGCCTCACAGGGAGTCTGTTGTGGGAAGGGAAAGGGATTGTTGTAAGTTGCTCTGAGACTCCTTTGGGGAGGGAAGGTTGGGGTATAAAATCCAGTCTCCTCTTCTTCTTATGGTGGCATGAGTGGTTATTTTGTAGGCTCAGGGAGGAAGGATTACTACGTAACAGGGGTGTCAATCATACGGTCTGGAGGCCAGAACCGGCCTTTCCAGGACTCTTGCCACGAGCAACTGATCATTGTCTTTATTGCCAGGCGACAGAGGCTGTGCATTATGTCCCTGTTTACTGTCCCGGTGGTAATAAGTAATGTGCAGTAGAAGTGGAAGGGTGAGCATCAGGGAGATACTGTAAGGAAAATACTGTAAGAGTGTTAATGTTTTCAGCATGTTTGAATTTTGAGTAAAAAATAGCATTAACGTGTTTGCCTGTGTGCTTTATAAAGTTTCTATCTCCGGTACCTGGCATTACATTTTATGGCACACATGGCCCAGCCCGACTAAGTGATGTTTATGTCAGATCCGGCCCTCCTAACAAATGAGTTCAACACCTCCCTGTTAGAACACAGGCTTTTGTGTGCAGAAAGTCAGCATCTCCAGTGCAATCAATTTTTGACAGTAGACGTGAGAAAGATCTTTGTTTGCAGCCTTGGAGAGCTTGCTGCCAATAGGACTGGGCAGCTTCATCTGGACGAGATGAAGGAGCGCCACTGTGATGTAGTGGTTAAGAGTTTCGGATGGGTCTCTGGGAGAACCAGGTTTGGATCCACACCAATGCTCCCTCCAAGCTGTGGAGTCTTGTGAGGAAAAATTCTACTCTGCGAGCTCCTGGCATTAAAGTTGTGAGCGAGCGATTTGGCTACAGCGTAAATTAGTTTGCTCTGGAGCCATCCCTTCCTGAGCTAAGACGAAAATGTGTGAGCCGGAGGCTAAAAAACTGTGAGCCAGCTCACACTAACTCAGTTTAGAGGGAACACTTAGCTTAGAGGGAACAGCTCAGCTTAGAGGGAACACTCAGCTTAGAGCCGCCCTGAGCCTTCGGGTAGAGCGGGATATAAATCCAAAGCTAAATAAATGAAATAAATAAAACACCTGTCCCACGGAAGCTGGCTTTGGGCCAGTCACACTCTCTCAGCCTAACCTACCTCACAGGGTTGTTGTGAGGATACAGTGGAGGGGAGGAGAATGCTGTAAGCCACCTTGGGTCCCCCTTGGGGAGAAAGGCAGGGTACAGATGAATTAAATAATGCATTAAATAAATCCAAGCGGTCACTGGAGCAGGGCATGGCCTTCCGCTTTCTGTAGCTTTCTATAGCTGCTCAGGTTCTTGGGGGCCCGTTGGCATAATGTAGGGGTTAGACACAGGCTAGGATGTGGGAGACCTCAGGTTAAGAACATAAAAACATAAAGAGAAGCCAATGTTGGATCAGGCCAACGGCCCATCCAGTCCAACACTCTGTCACACAGTGGCCAAAAACACCAGGTGCCATCAGGAGGTCCACCAGTGGGGCCAGGACACCAGAAGCCACTAGAAGTTCAAGTCCCCGCTCTGCTATGGAAGGTTGCTGGACGACCTTGGGCTAGTCACTCTCTCCCAGCCAAACCTACCTTTGTATTGGAAGGGCTGTCCCTTAGAGGAGGAGGCGCAGGGAGCTGTTCCTGTGGGCAGCAGAGGAGAGGACTCGCAAGAATGGGTTTCAATTAATGGCGGGAAGGTAATACCCGGCTGGGTATTAGGGAAAACTTTTTGACAGTCAGAGTTGTGCAACAGGGGAATCGGGTGCCTCGGGAGGTGGTGAGCTCCCCCTCCCTGGCAGTCTTTAAGCAGCGACCGGACAAACCTTTGTCAGGGACGCTCTAGACTGAGCCCGCACTGAGCAGGGGGTGGGACTAGATGACCTGTGGGGCCCCTTCCAGCTCTGTGTGGTTCTGTGATTCTGCCTCTCGTGGTGCTTGCAAGGATGAAATGGGAAAGGGGAGGACAATAAAGGCCACTTTGTGTTCCCACCGGGGAGAAAAGCGGGGTCTAAATGTATAAATGAAACGGAAGTGGAATACAGAATCGTCTTGGTGACGATGATGCTTCCAGGGGTTGTATCTGTGGAGGGCTAACCCAAATGGAATGGGATGTTCTAGATTTTGCCCGGCTATCTAGATCTCTGGATAGCCCAGGCTAGCCCTGTCTCATCAGATCCTGGAAGTTAAGCAGGACCGGCCCTGCTTAGTATTTGGATGCGAGACCAGGGCTAGTGTGCAGCAGAAGACCCTGCCCAACCAGCTTCCTTAGTCTCTTGCCTTGGAAATCGTTCAGGGCTGCCATGAGTTGGCTGCAACTTGGTGGCAACTTTTACACCCATGGTTTCAAATGCTCCGTGCTCCGCCAGTTTAGTGTAGTGGTTAGGAGCCCGGACTCTAATCTGGGAGAACTGGGTTTGATTCCCCGCTCCTCCACATGCAGCTGCTGGTGTGACCTTGGGTCAGTCACAAGTTTTGGAACTGCCCTTATGACATACATGCAAGGGCAGGAAGGCACCGGCTGGGTATTAGGGAAAATTTTTTGACAGTCAGAGTTGTGCCACAGTGGAATCAGGTGCCTAGGGAGGTGGTGAGCCCCCCCTCCCTGGCAGTCTTCAAGCCGCGGCTGGACAAACCCTTGTCAGGGATACTCTAGGCCAGTGTTCCCTCTAAGCTGAGTTAGTGTGAGCTAGCTCACAGTTTTTTAGCCTCTGGCTCACACATTTTTGTCTTAGCTCAGGAAGGGGTGGCTCCAGAGCAAACTAATTTATGCAGCAGCCAAAGCTCCTGCTCACAACTTTAATGCCAGTAGCTCACAAAGTAGAATTTTTGCTCACAGGGCTCCATAGCTTAGGGAACATTTCTGCATTGAGCAGTGGGTTCGACCAGATGGCCTGTATGGCCCCTTCCAACTCTGTGATTCTGTGATTCCATGTATCTAAAATAGCGCCCTGCTTTTCCGAGCTATTTTCCGTGTTAGAGAGCTTGCATCTGCTAGGCAAATTTTGCTTAACAGGTCCCTGTTGAAAATGCATCCTTTCAAGGCATCTCCTCTAAGATGATCAGGAGGAAATCCAGCCGAGCAGCCGCTTCTTCTTAATCCGACTTTGCCTTGAGTCTCGCCCGTGTGTAGGCTTTTAAATAAGTGGAAAGTCTAGCAGAAGCCTGGTGATTATGGGGAAGCTATCATCTGCAGTGCTTTCAAAAATCCGAGGTGCGACGGGAAAGGAAATCGTCTCTGAAGGGCATGAGGGCCGTGTCACAGTTAATACACGTGCGGTACTAATAAGTACCGTCTGAGGGCAGAGCATGACAAAAAAGGTCTGAAGGTTCGTTAGGGCTTATTTGTGCATTAATATTAAAAAGGGATCTTATTCCCCCCCCCCTCGAAGTGGGAGCGTGGCTTACCAAGCCTGTGGCGTCATCCCACTCTCGTAAACTCCACATGCTCAGCTGTTTGAGGGCCTGGGGAGCGCGCCACAGCTGGCAAATTGGTGTTTGCCTGGCATCCTGAAGTTATTATTACTCCCTCTGCCTTGGCCTCGTTCCAGTTGCTGGTGCCCCCGCGGTGCCCGTGGTTATAGGAAATGGTAAAGGTAAGGGTTCCCTTGCTCGAAAGCCAGTCGAATCCGACTCTAGGGTTGCGGTGCTCCTCTCCGTTTCAAAGCCGAAGAGCCAGCGCTGTCCGAAGACGTTTCCGTGGTCATGTGGCCGCCATGACTAAACACCGAGGCGCACGGAACGCTGTTCCCTTCCCACCGAAGTGGTACCTATTTATCTACTTGCAATTTCTTGCTTTCTAACTGCTAGGCTGGCAGGAGCTGGAACTAGAGATGGGAGCTCACTCCATCATGCGGCACCCGGGTCTCGAACTGCTGAACTACTGACCTTCCACAGCCTGCAGTTCAGCGTCTTAACCACTTGAGCCACTGCAGAACCACTTGAGCCACCGCAGCTCAATGAGGAAATGAGCTGGAACCAAAAGGTTGGACTGGGGAAGTCAAGACTGTGCCTGGGAACCACTTTGCATCAACACGTGGCACACTTCTAGACTGGGATCTTAAAACAGCCCTTGAGTAAGCTGAGTCCGGTGGACCCTGTGGAGTAGGTGGACCACAGGATGCATTTGGCTTGGACCCTTTGAGTAGACAGTCAATGGTTCTGCAGGTCAGCGCCCCACTTGGAACTTTCCTGGTATGTTCATGGTCCATTCCATCACCCAGTACTGCCATAGATCATAGAATCATAGAGTTGGAAGGTACCTCCAGGGTCATCTAGTCCAACTCCCTGCACAATGCAGGGAATTCACAAATGTCTGCCTCACACGCACACCCAGTGACCCCTGTTTCATGCCCAGAAGATGACAAAAAGCCTCCACGATCCCCAGCCAAACTGGCCTGGAGAACAATAGCTTCCTGGCCCCAAAGTTGCAATCAGCATTTCCCTGGGCATGTAAGAAAGGGCCACAAGAACTAAGCACTGAGGCAACCCTGCTCATGATCTGCCTAAGTTCACAGAATCAGCATCGCTGTCAGATGGCCATCTAGCCTCTGTTTGAAAACCTCCAAAGAAGGAGAGTCCACCACCTCCCGAGGAAGCCTGTGCCACTGAGGAACCACTGTAATTGTCAGGAAGTTCTTCCTAATAGCCGAAAACTCTTCTGATTTAATTTCAACCCGTTGGTTCTGGTCCGACCTTCTGGAGCAACAGAAAACAACTCTGCACCAATGTTCCCTCTAAGCTGTGGAGTCTTGTGAGCAAAAATTCTACTTTGTGAGCTACTGGCATTAAAGTTCTGAGTGAGCAGTTTGGCTACTGCATTAAATCAGTGTGCTCTGGAGCCATCCTTCCTGAGCTGAGAAAAAAATCTGTGAGCCAGAGGCTAAAAAACTGTGAGCTAGCTCACACTAACTCAGCTTAGAGGGAACACTGCTCTGCACCATCCTCTATAGGACAGCCCTTCAAGTACTTGAAGATAGTTATCATGTCTTCTCTCAGTCGTCTCCCCTCCAGACTAAACATACCCAGCTCCTTCAACCAAAGATGGGACACACATTCCAGGCATTGGGTGTATATGAAGTGAGTGTGTGCGCAGTACTGCAGAGAAACTGGTTGGAGTTTATTGGGCAACTTCTTGGGTTGTAGGAAGTCCTCCTGGGTCTCCCACTATTTGGCAAATGGTGAAAGTTGTGCAACCATGACCCAGAGGGATGCAATAAGTTTTAGTGTTCCGATTGTGTTGTCTAGAAACAAGAGCAACCTCTCAAATGCCAGCTGTGTGAGGCTTTCTGATATTCACTAATAAATTTAAATGTTGTCATATTCAAAAGGAGTCTGCGTCTACTGAGGCAAGGCCAAAGCAGCAGATCATGCAGAGATACACCTGGCAACCTCTTCTGAGAAGATACTCCTGGAACCCAGAGCTTTTACTGTAATTACTTTTCTTGCAGCCAGATCTGTCAAGGTGCAGTAGCACACCTCTACAGTTACTATTCTGCAGCTTTCTGGCAGGTCAGGAGCAGAATGTGGTTAAGATCAGGCGAGGGTAGAGGAGGGCAGATTTGGAATTTTGCAGCTTCTAGAGATTTTACTGGCTTTTGAGCTGCTAATTTTTAGCTGTACCATAGGCTGGTTGGACCTTTAAAATATCAGCTTGTTGCATACCCATAGAGCCAAACAGTGGTTGCTAGGCCTAAGTCTGTCTTGTCTTCCATGATGGTATATCCATAGATCTTTGCATACTCAGTGGTGCTGTTGTGGAATGAATCCCTTGGTAGGGAATCCAGCCGGAGGTAATTCATTTATTTACAATTATTGTTCCGTCTTTCCTCCAAGGAGCTCAGGGTGAGATACATAATTCTTGCCCACCATTTTATCCTCACAACAACCCTGTGAGGTAGTTTTGGCACTAAGAGAATGACTGGCCCAAGGTCAGCCATTGGGCTTCCATCATAGGGTTGCCGGCTCCAGGTTGGGAAATTCCTGGAGATTTTGGGGGTGGAGCCTGGGGAGGGACTTCATTGGGATGTGATGCCATAGAGCAGGAGGTGTTGAACTCATTTGTTACAAGGGCCAGATGATCTGACATAAATGTCACATTGTTGGTCCAGGCCGTGTGTGGCATAAAATGTAATGCCAGGTACCGGAGATACAAACTTTATAAAGGACACAGGCAAACCCAATTAATGATATTATTTTTTACTCAAAATACAAACATGCTTAAAACATCAACAGTATCTTATGGTATTTGATGCCATACTGGTCACCACACCTTAAAAAGAATATTATCGCTTTGGAAAAAGTGCAGAAAAGGGCAACTCGAATGATAAAAGGGTTGGAACACTTTCCCTATGAGGAAACGTTAAGGCGCTTAGGGCTCTTTAGCTTGGAGAAACAACGACTGAGGGGGTGACATGATTGAGGTTGATAAGATTATGGATGGGAAAGAGCAGGTAGAGAAAGAGGTACTTTTCTCCCTTTCTCACAATACAAGAACTCGTGGGCACTCCATGAAACTGCTGAGCGGTCGGGTTAGAACGGATAAAAGGAAGTACTTCTTCACCCAAAGAGTGATTAACACTTGGAATTCACTGCCACAGGAAGTGGTGGCGGCTACAAGCATGGACGGCTTCAAAAGGGAATTAGATAAGCATATGGAGCAGAGGTCCATCAGTGGCTATTAGCCACAAGGTATAGCTAGGGGCTCTGGGGCAAGTGATGCTCTGTCTTCTTGGTGCTTGGGGGGGGGAGTCAACAGTGGGAGGGCTTCTAATGTCCTGGCCCCACTGGTGGACCTCCTGATGGCACTGGTATTTCTGGCCACACTCTGATACAGAGTGTTGGACTGGATGGGCCTTTGGCCTGATCCAACATTGGCATCTCTTATGTTTATGTTCTTATGTTCCTTAAAGTATCTCCCTGATGCCCACCCTCCGACTTCCACCACCCATCACTCATCAGCAGTGGGACAGCCTACAGGGACATTATACAGGCCTTTAGTTAAGGAGCCACACCCAGCAACTCAGACCCTGTGCCCAATACCACCATCAATAGCCTGCCCTTCGCCAAACTGTAATAACAACTGTTGACTGTATTTGTTTAGTATGTCTGCTGCTATTACTACCTCACCATCGCCGCACAGGCTGATAACTAGCACTTTAAGTCTTGTTTTTATGGCTATATTTATAATTGTTGTTTTCTTTGTTGAATTTTATGTAAGCCGCCCTGAGCCTGCCCTGGTGGGGAATCAAATAAATAAATAAATAAATAACATGCAGCCCTTGTCATCTGTCAATAATGGTAATGACCAGTTGCTTGCAGGTCAGAGAAGAGCCCTGGATGGGCCGGTTCCGGCCCGCGGGTTGTATGTTTGACACCCCTGCCATAGAGTCCACCCTCCGAAGCAGCCATTTTCTCCAGGGGAACTGGATCACTGTCGTTTGGAGATCGGTTGTAATTCTGGAAGATCGCCAGGCTCCACCTGGAAGCTGGCAACCCTATTCAGTGTCCAAACGGGGGCTGAAACCCCAGATCCTTCCTCGGCATTAACCTACTGCTTCATGCTGGCTATCGGTGGATCTGACCATTTGGACCATTCAGAGATGCATGTAATCAGACCCTTTCATCCCTGCTTTCTCTGCACGGGTGTTTAAGGTGAAGAAAAGAAAAGAAGAAAGAAATAACAATACGAGAATTGTCCAGGCCCTAGTTTTCAGTCAATGTGGTGTCTACAACAGCAGTGCACCAGAGTCGATGGGAAACAGCTTATAACTCGGTGGCGACTCCCCTTAATTTTTGCTTTGCCCTCCCTCCCCGAAAATGAATGAGCGGATCATGTTTTCCTCTATGGAACTGGCACTGTTCAAAATGACAGGGGGAAAGTGTTTCTAAAGACAGGCTTACTGCCCAAAGGAGAGAAAATACAGGGCTCGCTTGTTTGAAAGGCATTAGCATGAGAATGAAGAACTGCATGGTGTGCTGGTTAAGGTGGCCATGCAGAACTGGGGGGCGGGGAGGGGAGACCAGGACCTGTGGTTGTTTGGGTAGCCCGGAGGCCATTCAATGTTGGGAAGAGATAAACCTCCCTCCTGCAAATAAAATTGACAAATGTGCAGAAGGCTGAACTATTTTTAAGACATAACAAAAACCACATGCATGTTTACAATAGCTACCTGCAGCTATCTTCTCATGCCCACTTTCTGATAATGGTTATTTTCCGTGATTTTTATATGAGGCTGTTTTTCTTGCTGAAGTAAGCAAGAGGAGGAGAAATTAATTTTTTTTAACTACCAGCCAGTGTTGCAGGGTGGGTGCTCCTGGATCCCATTCCCCATATTTTGGGGAGCTGGGAGGCTCAGGAACAGCAACAAGAAGAAGAGTAGGTGTTTACACCCTGCTTTTCTCTACCTTAAGGAGTTTCAAGCTTTGGCCTGGATAGCCCAGGCTACCCAGATCTCAGAAGCTAAGCAGGGTCAGCCCTGGGTATTATATGGATGGGAGACCTGCAAGGAATACCAGAGTCCTGATGTGGAGGCAGGCAATGGCAAACCGCCTCTGGATGTCTTGAAAACCCTATGGTGTCCGCCATAAGTCAGCTGTGATGGCAAAAAAAAATAATCTCAAAGCAGCTGACCATCGCTTTCCCTTCCTCTCCCCCACAAGAAGAAGGAGGAGGATTGGATTTATACCCCGCCCTTCACTACCCAAAGGAGTCTCAGAGTGGCTTACAAACTCCTTTCCCTTCCCCTCCCCACAACAGACACCCTGTGAGGTAGGTGGGGCTGAGAGAGCTCTTGACAGAAACTGCTCTTTTTCAAGGACAGCTCTTATCAGAACTGTGGCTTGCCCAAGGACATCCAGCCAGGTGCAAGTGGAGGAATGGGGAATCAAACCCGGTTCTCCCAGATTAGAGTCCGTGCCCTTAACCACTACACCAAACTGGCACCTTCTAAGGCAGGTGGGGCTGGGAGAGCTCTGAGAACTGTGACTGGCCCAGGGTCACCCAGCAGGCCTCATGTGTCTGAAAGCAGCTGACCATCTCCTTCCCTTTCTCTCCCCACAACAGGCACTTCCTAAGGCAGGTGGGGCTGGGAGAGTTCTGAGAGAACTGTGACTGGCCCAGGGTCACCCAGCAGGCCTCATGTGTCTGAAAGCAACTGACCATCTCCTTCCCTTTCTCTCCCCACAACAGGCACTTCCTAAGGCAGGTGGGACTGAGAGAGCTCTGAGAGAGCGGTGACTGACCCAAGGTCACCCAGCAGACCTCATGTGTCTCATAGCAGCTGACAATTTCCTTCCTTTCTCCACCACAGGCACCTTTTGAGGGAGGTGGGGCTGAGAGAGTTCTGAGAGAACTGTAACTGACCCAAAGTCACCCAGCAGGCCTCATATAGCTCAAAGCAGCTTACAATCACCTTCCTTTCCTTTCCCCATAACAGGCACCTTTTGAGGTAGATGAGAGCTGAGAGAGTTCTGAGAGAACTGTGACTTGCCCAAGGTCACCCATCTGGCTTCATGTGGAGGAGTGGGGAAGCAAACGCAGTTCTCCAGATTAGAGTCTCCCCCTCTCAACCACTATACCTTTACCTAGTGCGTTTTAATTCTTCCTTTTCCTCCAGGGAGTTCAAGATGACATATATGGTTTTCCTTTCCCTGTTTTATCTTCACAACAATCCGGCAAGGTAGGGTAGGATGAGAGAGTGTGACTGGCCAAAGGTTACCCAGCAAGCCTCACTGCAGAATTCAGGATTTGAACCTGGGCCTGCCAAAGTCTAGCCTGACTACTATACAGTTCTTTATCAAATTCCCAAATTTTAGTACCATTTGAGGGAAGTTGACCTCTGCCTTTAGAGCTGTTGGTCCTCATTACAGAAAAGGCCACCTATCTTAAGGCAGGTGCAGTGTCGTGTATTTGCTGAATTGCCATATTCAGTTCTGTTCCTCTCTGTTTTGCCTTGCTGTCTTCTGGTTGGTGGAAGCCAGTGCGATGAAGTAGTTAGCATTTCAGACTAGGATCTGAGCGACCCAGTTTCAAATCCCTTTCTACCATGAAGCTTACTGGGCAACCTTGGTCCTGTCAGGCTGTCACTCTCGCTCAGGCTACCCTACAGGGTTGTTGTGAGGATAAAAGGGAGGACAAGAGAACAACGTAAGTCACTATGGGTCCCCAATGTGGAGAAAGATGGAGTACAAATGAAGTAAGTAAGCAAGCTGCCTCTTTGGGTCCTCCTGATTCACTCTGGCATTTTGCTTTTCTCACTTAACCCGCTCATCTTAAGTAAACAAAGGCAGCTTAGGGTAGCTTTCTCCCTCGATGTCTTCCCTCCTTAGTTTCATGTCTCAGCATTTACCTAGGTTTTCATAGCTACTTATCCCAATTGATTTCCCTAATCTAGCTGTGCAGTGGTTAAAACGATGGAGGTGTCGAATACTCAGGTCCCCGCTCATATCTTCAGCGGTGGGCTCCGGTAGCCAGCAGTCCTTTCAGGGTAGATCTCTGGAACTCCCACCCACCAAACGTACCCTAGCAACTATCTATGGTGCCTTACCAGGGATGTAAATACAGGGGAGCTTGTTAAACACCCGTCAGGCTATGATTCGGCTTGGTGATTATTGTGCAGGCCTGCTGAGATTGATGGCTGGATTGGTTCCGTATAAACAAGGGTTTAATTTTTGGTTTTGTTACGCTGTTTTCCTTGCGCGAACAGTGCCCAAAGGAGTTAGGGGATTGTTTTCACCCAATAGTTCTATTAATTACCTAGTGAATTTCCAGGCCATACCACTGTAAATGACCATCGTTTGGAACCAAATGAAAACTGAGGCATCTTTTGCTTCATTTCAGGGTACCATTTTTGCTCTTTTGTTACCTTCTAATCATTTGCAACAAACATCCTTATGCATACAGTTTTCGTAATTTTCAGAAGTGGTGTTCAGAAATCTCAGGCAAATGCTTTCCCTTGCTTCTGCATAGGACCCGGCTGTTAATAATTCTATAATCCATAACGATGAGTCCTTTTAGGTTTGAGCTGATTAGGAAAGGCTCGGTGTACACGGAGAGATCTTGATGACGAGATCTGCCCACTTCTTTCACCCATGCTCGGATCAAGAGCAATCCAGAAGGTAATTACAGAAGTATTCTGTGCATTTTGTGCTACAATACAAACGATGGCTGCTAATGAGGATACGAGGCTGGAAAGAAATGCTCCAGGTGTTATAACTCAGCCTGTTATTGTAAGTGGCTTGGGCCCATACGTTCCTGGTTTCTGACTTTCCCAGTTTTACTGGTGTGAAGGAGGAGGCCAATTTGATAACTCTGAATTTGTGGGGAAGTCTTTCCTGTAAGTAAGACGTCGTTCTGGTTCTGTCTGCGTTTCGAACTGGAATTTTTACGCTGCTTTGCCTTTTATTCCAATTCGTTCAATATTGGCAAAACCAGGATCTCAACAGCCAGCACAGCCACCACGGTGAATTAGTGTGGCTCACCCCCCAGAAGTCCCCAAAGCAACATGACCGAAGTTGTTCAGGTGAAGGGGAGTGCTAAATATTTATTTATTCATTCATTCACATTTATAGCCTGCCCTTCGTGGAAGCGGGCTCAGGGCGGGTAACGACCTTTCATTTAGACAAAATATATTACATGAATACAATAAAATTTAAATTTAAAACATCATGAATATTAGGATGGTGGTCACAGCTGATAGCAAAGAAGTTTTCTGGTTGTGGGAGGTTCCTGGCCATAGCCAGTAGTTGTTAACAGAGTGACAGACACCTCAGGGAGAAGAAGAAAAAAAGAGAGAAG
This sequence comes from Gekko japonicus, assembly GCF_001447785.1. Taxonomy (NCBI): domain Eukaryota; kingdom Metazoa; phylum Chordata; class Lepidosauria; order Squamata; family Gekkonidae; genus Gekko; species Gekko japonicus. Next base: position 153,692 of record NW_015173730.1, read on the forward strand.
AGATTGGATTTATACCCCGCCCTTCACTACCCAAAGGTGTCTCAGAGCGGCTTACAAACTCCTTTCCCTCCCCCTCCCCACAACAGACACCCTGTGAAGTAGGTGGGGCTGAGAGAGCTCTGACAGAAACTGCTCTTTTTCAAGGACAGCTGTGCCAGAGTTTGTGACTGACCCAAAGTCACATCAGCAGGTGCAAGTGGAGGAGTGGGGAATCAAACCCGGTTCTCCCAGATTAGTGTCCGCGCACTTAACCACTACACCAAACTGGCCATGGATGGGTGCCCGCTGCCTCAGCCAAAGGCCTGGCGGAAGAGCTCCGTCTTGCAGGCCCTGCGGAATTGAAGTAGATCCTGCAGGTCCCTGATCTCAATAGGGACAACGTTCCACCAGGCAGGGACCGGGGTGGAAAAGGCCCTGGCCTTAGTTGAGGCAAGGTGGACATTTTTCGGGCCAGGGACTACCAGGAGGTGTTGATCCATAGAGTGTAGTGCTTTTCGGGGCATATATGGGAAGAGGCAGCCCCTCAGGTATGTCGATCCCAGGCCATGTAAGGGAATAAAAGATGGGTATGAGATTACTACCTGCCCATTTTACCTCCTAGCACTTAAAGCATCCCAGGGCAGGGCATTTTTGACCAGGACGTTTGCACGGGTCAAGAATTAAACCTTCCACTGTTTCTCAGCAGTACTACATTCTGATTGGTATTGCCCGTTCACCATTCCTGCAGCTGTTTTCAGGGCTAAAAAGCATGTTTGAAGTTCAAGACTCAGAACTTGCATAACAACTCAGAACATCATGCATAAAGTTTGGCCCTAGGTAGAGTCAGAACTGAGGGGGGTGTATGTGAGTGTGAGACCACCACAGTTTCCTGCGTCAGACTAGGATCCGGGAGGCCCAGGTTTGAATTTGCCACGGAAACCTGTTGGGTAACCTTGGGTGAGTCACATTCTCTCAGTCTCACCTGCCTCACAGGATTGTTGTTTTGACGATAAAATGGAAGGGAGGAGAACAATATAAGCCTGTCATGGTCGCTATTGGGGAGAAAGAAGAGGAGGAGGACAAGGAGGAGGAGGAGATTGGATTTATACGCCACCCTTCACTCGGAGTCTCAGAGCAGTTTACAATCTCCTTCCCTTCCTCTCCCCACAACAAACACCCTGTGAGGTAGGTGGGGCTGAGAGAGCTCTTTGAGAACTGCTCTTGAGAGAACAGCTCTGAGAGAACTGTGACTGACCCATCTCCATCAAGCAGCTGCATGTGGAGGAGTGGGGAATCAAACCCGGTTCTCCCAGATTAGAGTCCGTGCTCCTAACCACTACACCAAACTGGTGGAGTATAAATGATTGCCAATGAATACATTCTTAGCAGCTTCCTCATGTGTTGCTACAGAGACATGGGTTGCATTCTTGAAAGCGTTGGTATTTAAGAAATGCAGTTTTCCCCTCCTAAAATTGCTGAGTAAAGTTGATGTAAAACACAGAACACGTACAGTCATCAGGAAAAAAGATTTTTAAAAGAAGCTGGCAACGTAGATTTTAAAAAAGGCGAAATCAGCAAGGATGGTGTCAAGGTGAGTTGCACACCTTGAGTGGGTAAAGAGCCCAGTTTAGATAACTATGAAATGAGGTGTTTCTCAGACGGAGCTGTTGGAGATGTAGGGATGAGATTAGCGGATTGCATTGAGGGGATCAGCATTTGGGCAGGATTGCTGAAGTTAAGTACTGCTAATCAGGAGGAGGAATGTGCCGCAGGAAGGCAAATTTCTGCTGACAGAAAATGGAGAAAGCGCTCCAGCCTATGACCAAGAGGGTGGTGGAGTTATCAGAGACGACTCGCGTGAGGTGAATAGGTCTTCTTCCAGATACAATGTAGATGGAAAGAGACTGGGAAAGGGATCTAGCTGTTTTCAGCAGTTGTTTCTGAAGTCTTGTTCAGGCCGTTTTTCTAAATTTATTCTTCTTTCTGAGCCTGCTGGCCCACCAACAGCCATCTCTTTAGCACCCTTAGAAGAGAAGAAAGAGATTGGATTTATACCCCGCCCTTCATTACCCAAAGGAGATTTAGAATGGTTTACAATCTCCTTTCCCTTCCCCTCCCCACAATAGACACCCTGTGAGGTAGGTGGGGCTGAGAGAACTCCCTCAAGCACTGCTTGTGAGTGAACAGCTCAGAGAACATGTAACTGACCCAAGGTCACATCAGCAGCTGCATGTGGAGATGTGGGGAATCAGACCCGGTTCTCCGAGATTAGAATCTGTGCTCCGAACCACTACACCAAACTGGCTGCCACTCACTCCGCTCCATGTCTACAGCCCTCTGTTTATAAGGATCTACGGATTGAGGCAGTAATCCAGTACTGACTGAAACAAAGCATGCTAGATATCCTTCGAATAAGACGCACAAGGATGCAGTCAGTTACAAGGGGATCTCCCATATGCTCCCAGCTTCTCTGTAGCTCCCATGGTTAATATTTCAGGCTTAATCTAGATAATGCGGGCATCATGAGGATATTTCTATTACGTGTATGTAAAGTGCCGTCAAGTCACAGCCGATTTATGGCAACCTTTTGTGGGATTTTTGAGGCGGGAGACAAACGGAGGTGGTTTGTCATTGGCTTCCAAAAATGCTTAGCTTCTGAGGGCTGAGGAGCTTGCCGATCAGGCTCCTGCAGCCAAGATGTGTATTCAAAACAACATCCATTTATTAGCAAGGAAATACAGGAAGAGGGGAACTGTTTTCAGGACCATGGAACGCATGCAAACTACAATTCTAACTAATAGAATTCATTGAGCAGGGACTCCATCCCATGAGATGAAACTAACACCCTCATATCTGAGAGGGGAACAGACTGTTACGTTGTAATGTATACAGTAAATAAACCACAAGAACGTCTGCGTTATATTCCAGAGAAGATGTCTGGATCGGTTGGCCCAAAGAGTTCTGATTCCAAATAATCTAAAACAATGGGGTGAATCTAGTCATCTGTGTGGATAGCCCTGCTTTCAAATATCCAAAGCTTCTTTGAGAAAGCTTGCAGATGTATCGCCGTATGCAGAAAATATTGGAAGTGTATGTTTATGTTCGTTTTTGGTTTTGTGTTTACGTGGTGTGTCTATTATTTCTAAAAATTCAATAAAAATATTATATATATAAAAAAGAGAAAGCTTGCAGTGACTTAAAAGATTTCCCCATGCAGTGTAATTCAGATTCACAGCAGTCTATACTTGGGGTGTGCACCAAAAAAATTGGTTTTTTCGGGTTCAGATGTATTGAACCCCAAAAATATTGTTATTTCTCGATATTCGTGAATCCCAGTATTGGTATGCTATTGGGATTCGGGAAATATTTGGGATTGCTGAATATTTCAGCTTGGCATTTAAAGGGACCATCTCTTTAAATGCATTTTGCAAGCTGTGGTACGAGTGAACCGAGTAGACTTGAGTGACTTACTCGTGGCCGTTGGTATGAGGGAGCTCTGAAAGCTTTAGACCAGAGGTGACAAACTCATTTGTAACGAGGACCAGATCTGACATAAATGTTACTTTGTTGGGCCAGGCCATGTGTGCCATGAAATGTAATGCCAGGTACCAGAGACATAAACTTTTTAAAGGTCATGGGCAAACCCAATTAAAGATACCTTTTTTTATTCAAAATACAAGCATGCTTAATGTAATGTATTCATAAGCTGCCATTGAATGCATTATGTGTTGTGAAACATCTGATTGAAAAGCTATGTTAAGCTTCGTCCTGGGCTAGGATCCAAATCCATCCAATCATATTGCTAGCCCAGGAATCACCTAGCCAATCACTTTACAGCAAGCTCCCTGAGCGGGAACGTCCGTGATTGGTCCTTATCTGAACAACCGTATTGGTTGGTATTTGTACAGTAGGTGTGGCTACATTAGCCGGGAGAGTTTAAAAGCAGGACTACTGCAATGTAAAAGCTGAACAGTTCTGTTCTAGCTACCAATGTTGATCCGTGTTGGAGTTGTGTTCGAGTTGAAGAATAAAGTTGTGTTCTTGCTGAATCCCTCTCCGACTTCTTTGTTAAGCGAGCGACTTAACACTTAAACGTTAACACCCTTACAGTATTTCCTTACAGCATCTCCCTGATGCTCACCCTCCTACTTCCACTGCCCATTATGCATTAGCACTGGGACAGTATACAGGGACATAACGCACTGCCTCTGTCACCTGGCAATAAAGGCAATCAGTTGCTTGTGGGCCAGATAAGAGCCTTGGACTGGCTGGTTGGGCCCGCAGGCCGTATGTTTGATACCCGTGCTTTAGATGATAATCATTGTGCTCTCTGGAGCATTGCAGTAGTTGGGCCACTCCCATGAACACATGGAACTGCCTTATACCGAATCAGACCTCGGTCCGTCGAAGTCAGTGTATTGTCTACTCAGACTGGCAGTTTCTGTGGAAATTCCTGCTAGCTCAGGGGCCACTACCTTCATATCTCGGTCAAGACAGGAAAGCTCTGGAGCTCTTTCCTCGGGGAGAGTTGTCTGTCCCCTTCTGTTCCTGTCTTCTGCTAGTAGGTGAAAAGTTTTTATTATATTTCTATCCTGCCCTCCCCCGCGAGTGGGCGTTTCCTCAGTGATTTCTCCTTCCGGACCAATGTTTTAATTGCTTTTTTTGTGTTCTGTACTGTAACTCTGTTTTTAAAAATTGCTTCAGTGATGTGTGTAGTTTTGTTTTTTTTAGCTCGCAATCATGGGTTTTAATTAAGGGCGGGAAGGCACCGGCTGGATATTAGGAAACACTTTTTCACAGTCAGAGTTGTGCAGCAGTGGAATCGGGTGCCCTAGGGAGGTGGGGAGCTCCCCCTTAACTGGCAGTCTTTCAGCAGCGGCTGGACAAACCCTTGTCAGGGATGCTCTCGGCTGATCCCGCACTGAGCAGGGGGTGGGAGTAGATGGCCTGTATGGCCCCTTCCAGCTCTGTGATTCTATGATTCTATGGTGGGAGGTTGATTTTAATGATTTTTAAAATGTTATTTCATCATGTAGGTTTTAAATGGTTAGCTGCCGTGGTGGCCTTTGTAAGGGCAGAAAGGTGGGATAAGAACATAATAAGAACATAAGAGATGCCAATGTTGGATCAGGCCAAAGGCCCATCCAGTCCAACACTCTGTATCACACAGTGGCCAGAAATACCAGTGCCATCAGGAGGTCCACCAGTGGGGCCAGGACATTAGAAGCCCTCCCACTGTTGACCCCCCCCAAGCACCAAGAATACAGAGCATCCCTTGCCCCAGAGTCCCTATCTATACCTTGTGGCTAATAGCCACTGATGGACCTCTGCTCCAGATGCTTATCTAATTCCCTTTTGAAGCCGTCCATGCTTGTAGCTGCCACCACCTCCTGTGGCAGTGAATTCCAAGTGTTAATCACTCTTTGGGTGAAGAAGTACTTCCTTTTATCCGTTCTAACCCGACCGCTCTGCAGTTTCATGGAGTGCCCACGAGTTCTTGTATTGTGAGAAAGGGAGAAAAGTACCTCTTTCTCTACCTGCTCTTTACTATGCATAATCTTATAAACCTCGATCATGTCACCCCTCAGTCGCCGTTTCTCCAAGCTAAAGAGCCCTAAGCGCCTTAACCTTTCCTCATAGGGAAAGTGTTCCAGCCCTTTTATCCTTCGAGTTGCCCTTACAATCTTTCCAAATAAATAAATAAATATCAAATTGGATATCTTATCTAGGACTCTAGCAGTAAAGCCAGAAGGCCTTTTGGGGTGAGCGGTGAAGTCAGAGGGTCTTTTGGGGTGGAAGAAAATTCCAAATCTGATATGAGCTTTAATATTGGGGATTCAGGTGAAAGTAGTGCCTTGTGAGGTGGGGGGGGGGGTTTCCCGTGTGTGACACTGGTTATAGGTCAAGTGCTAGTCCTTATCTACTCACAGGAGTGTCGGAAAATATCTCCCCAAATGTGTCTGTGTAAGGGTTTTTTAACAATACAACAGAGAACTGAACCTACCCACCACTTCAGTGATGATTAAGTGTCTAGCACAGGGATGGTGGAGCATCGCGTTTTGTGGTGTTTAATTAATGACAGGAATTGAGGGTTGGCAAAGTATTTATCTAGTTTTCTCACACAGGAGAAAACAGAGTCTCCGTTTAAGGCATCAATACCTTCTGTTACCGCAACTGCTTTCTAGCAAGGAATGCATTCAAGGTTTTGTTGTTGTTTTTGTTGTTATTAATGACAAAAGTTAAAACCGAAATCTAAGCAGTAGCAGACAGTTAGTCTGTATAACCCAATAAAAATTCATTGTGGCCGGCAGAGGCATTCTGCATCCTCAGATGGAGGTTTTTTTCTGCCTGAGCTCTTGTTATACCTGTTTGTGTAATATATGTTTATTTGTGACTTCAGCATGCCTGCATAGGGAACCAAATTTCCTGTTAGGCCGGCGACTAGCATTGGATCTCTGTGCTTTATTCTCACCTGTATGTTTTGAGCAGGGGTGTGCTGGCTTCAGTTTTGTGAGGTCCCCCTCCCCTTTTACTAATATCCTACTGGTTTATCAAAGGGTCATTGCATTTACAAAACAATAGTGTATGCTCAGGAAAGGTTGTGGCATAATGAGTCTATGACCAGTGATCCTGATTGTGAACTTTTGCTGAAGAATATAAGAGGTGCCTTGGAGGGTCAAACTAAGGGCCTCTTACTGCTTACATTCTTTGCAAGAATCTTAGTAATCAGCAGGCACGGATGGTTCCGGGGAGGGGCTGTGGCTCAGTGGAAGACCCTCTGCTTAGCATGCAGAAGGTCCCAGGTTCAATCCCCAGCATCTCCACCTAAAAAGATCAGGTGGTGGGTGGTGTGAAAGACCCTGGAGAGCTGCTGCCAGTCTGAGTTAGCACTGATAGCTGCCATGAAGTTAGAGGCTATGTCCTTTTATGGATCAGCAACCGGTTAAAGGAAGAGTTGGAACACTTTTGTCATGACAAAAGTCTAGGGAAAAAAATGATTAAGGAAGAAGATGGCAGAGGTTTAGCAAATCACATGAGAGAGATCCCTTTATAATACTAGTTTTTTATAATATACTTTATAATACTAGTGGTCCCCCAATCACATTGATCATCAATAGATTCAGAATAGACTAGAAAAACTACTCCTTCAAACAGTGCTTGATTTAATTTGCAGATGTCACTGCTTCAAGCTTCATAGCTTTATCTCCAAATCCAGAAAAGGATACACTTCTGATTTTCAGATTCTGTCTTCATACTGGGCTTGAGAACTTCCTAGTGGGAAACAGAATGTTTGACTAGAGTTACCGGCCTCCAGGTGGGGCCTGGAGATCTCCCACTTTTACAACTGATCTCCAGCTGACAGAGATCAGCTTCCCTGGAGAAAATGGCTGCTTTGACGGGTGGACTCTATGGCACTGTGCCATGCCGAAGCCTCTCCCCCTCCCCAACCCTGCCCTCTCCTAGATCAACCCCCAAAGTCTCCAGGTATTTTCCAACCCAGACCTAGGAACCCTATGTTTGACTAACAGGGAAACCTATTCAGGTCTACTAAATGGGCCTTTCTCCCAGGAAAATGTTCTTAGGATTGTACTGTAAGTGGACTTTGGTCTAATCCAGCAGAGCTGTTCTTCTCTTGTTGACTACTGATGGCTCAATGGTTCCTGTTCTCGGTCTCCTTCCCTTAGTGCCAGTTTATACACAGTCTCCACTCTGTCAGGACCCACAGCAAAACAACGAAGTACACGCTTCCAAGAAGGTTTTACTTTTATTGAAAAGCCATAGATGCAGTAACATGAACACTGTTAGGAATGGCGGGTTACCTATGCGCGTAATAGGATATAGGGCATTCGTATGCACCTCCCCCCCCAGCAATACCCAATTAGGTGGGTTCCCGCGCGCAGGAATCGGGACAGTTTCTAACGGTAGCAAAAGCTGGGAACCAGAACGATCCCACGGAAGGTAGACATCACACTCCTCCAGTACCTCTTTACAGATGAGCGTTGCAGCTGGCGAGCAATTAAGCGCATGGAAAGGAATGCACAACAATTAGAACGGCTCTTCCTACTCATGGCAGCTTAGCTGACACTATCAGGCTTCCCCAAATCCATTTAATCATGGAGAATAGAATAATTTGATATTGGGTTTGTCAATATGTCTTGTATTATTTATTTATTTATTTATTACTTCGATTTGATATGCCACCCAAACCCCCGTGGGGGTCTCTGGGCGGTTTACATGTGGGGTGCTAATCACATTGAACCCTAACTAAGGCCACATTGATTCTATGGGTGGGGCTGCCTACCGGCACCCAGGTGGAGGCTGATGTCTCTTCGGCTCGGCTTGTTCTTTTTTCGGCTCCCTTCCCGGCAGCTAGCTGTTCTTTTCCTGGTGCTTAGGCAGTCAGGCGGTCTGATACACAGGTGACGTCCTCCTCCGGTCCGGCTACGTCCTTCAGGCTCCGCCGCGCCCTTGGATGACGTTGCTGTGCCTCCGCCTCTGCTGACGACAGCCGCCTGCTGTTTCTGCCGCTGGCCACCAGGGATCACTCCTTTCGGCTCTGCTGCTACTGCTCGCTGCCGCCTCGACGCCATGCCGCCACCTCCGGTATTCTGCTGCAGCCGATATCCTGCTGCAGCCGCCGCCGCCTTACTTAGCATGATTCCAGTGCCAAGTTTTTGTTTCAGCAGAATTCAAACTGTTTGACTCATATGTCTTTCTCCCCTGTTCTGGCATCAGCAGCTAGGATTAACATATGATTGCAGTAGATTGATTGCTTCTGTTTAGAAGGCACCATTCAAATAGATCAAGAGGTTTATAATTGATTGATCTAACCAACTGACTGACTAATGTTATGCTCTTTTATCAATAATGTTTTAAATAGATTTTTAAGGATTGTATCTTACTCTTGCCCTTTTTAATGGTGGGGTTTATTAGGTGACTAGAGTGCTCCTAAGCAGGTCTACTCAGGAGCAAGCCCCTTGTTAATCCATGGGGTTTACTCCTAGGAAAGCATCCTTAGGACTGCACTGTCACAGTTCAATCCTAAACAGATTTGCATCAGTCTAAATCCGTTGAAGTTGGTGGGTTTAGCTCTGAGTGTCTCCGCGGCCTTAAGTCCATTTTAAATAGATCAAGGAGTCTGCATTAGATTGATTGTGCCAGTCCATTAACTAAACTTTGCAGCTGAACTAATTTTCTTACGAATAATGTTAGCTGTGGTATTTATTGGATCATCTGCAGTGCAGTCCCGCAGCATAGTCTTGCTCTTGGGATCTGGGATTATTATGTCTAGGAAATCTGTCCCAGTACTGCAGGCTGTGGAAGGTCAGTAGTTCAGCAGTTCGAGACCCGGGTGCCGCATGATGGAGTGAGCTCCCGTCTCTAGTTCCAGCTCCTGCCAAGCTAGCAGTTCGAAAGCAAGAAATTGCAAGTAGATAAATAGGTACCACTTCGGTGGGAAGGTAACAGCGTTTCCGTGCGCCTTGGTGTTTACTCATGCCGGCCACATGACCACGGAAATGTCTTCGGACAGCGCTGGCTCTTCGGCTTTGAAACGGAGATGAGCACCACAACCCTAGAGTCGGATTTGACTGGCTTTCGAGCAAGGGAACCTTTACCTTTTTTACCTGGCCACAGTGCTTAACTCTAGTGAGGCTGTTCACAGCAGTCTCTTCAAATCAGTGTAGGCCAAAGCAGATCAGGTGGTATTGTGGGTGGTCAAAATGATTTCGAGTCAGGCTTCACCACGGGTCTAGGAACCTAGGAGATATCTAGTGGTGCTTCTGCCTATGCTTGGGCCACAGACTGACTCTGCCTTGCTGCAGCTTAACCTCTTTGTGATAATTGGCCAGAATAGATCAGGGGATACCTCATGACCCTTGTAAGGCTTCTGACTTGCTCATTCATCTGAGGCCTGGTCTGCTGAAGCCGCAATGCCAACAGATTAGTACTGCCAGGTCCAAAGAGATTTGTTTGGTTCGTATTCTTGTGTGACAGGCTGTTCCAAGAGATCTGATTGGTTCGTATCAGCTGATCAGAGAAAGACTTCTGAACTGGATACTGAGGAGGATTCAGTCTGATTTCAGCCCTAGCTGAGAAAAGTCAGGTACTGACAGTTTTGGAATTCAGCCCTGACTGAGGTTAACACAGATAGGAGAACTGGGGGAAGTTGGCAAGGACAAGTGGGTAGTTCCCATTTGGGCCAAAGAAAGGGGGTAGATCTTCTAGTGAGAGGAGAATTTCTTTACCCAGTCAAAAGAGGGAAATAGCTCTAAAGAGTGCAGAGATCCCTGGTCTGGTGTGGTTAGAAACTGCCTTTGGAGACCATAAAAATTAGTTAAAAACTCAAGACGAGTACTGGTGTTTCAAGAGAAGGGGGTTTGGGTACTGGAGAGTGCACCAGCCTTCTGGAAACCAAAAGGGTCAGAGAATACTCAAAGAAAGTGTACGAAAGTGTTTGGGAAAACACTGGGAGGACAGCCTCTCAACGTAAAGATTTAAGTAACTGTGAAAAGCTTAAGAAACTCTCATTAGCCTGAAACATAAGAACTAAAGTTCTGTGCATGTACTGATCTTACCTCAGAAATTTTCAACCCCTGATTTCACCTGGCCTTTTTCCTCTATGTTAATTAAAATATTTTGTTATTTTTGGATTTCAAAACACCTCGAGTGCCATTAAGTTAAAGGGCGATCCCGACCCTTCCCTCAGGTCCCTGGGCTGAGGAACTGTGACAGAGCGGGACAGTCTGAGTTCTTCAGCAAAGAAGAAAACACATTACTAGGGCAGCTCAGTAAGGAAAGGGAAAGAAAAACGGAGGGAAAATCTTGCCTCTGAGGAAGGGAAATGGGGGGGGGTGTTTGCGTCATAGCTACTCACCTTGATCTATCTCCATGTTTTTTATTTACAGGGTGAATTTCCTTTATTAAACATGGGGATAGACCCAGAAATGATGGCTTCACGACAATTATTTCAGCTCACCTTTTTTACTGTGCGGTTTTGCTTTCGTGTCTAGATCCACCCTGCGTGTTTGCTCTTCTGCCTTTCCTCATATGTTCCCCCGTGAGCACTTCGGTCCGGGACCCAACATCTCCTGGCAATGCCAGGCCCGAAAGAGGCCAGGCTGGCCGCTACTAGAGCCAGGGCTTTCTCAGTGGCGGCTCCTCTCTGGTGGAACGAGCTCCCGGAGGAGATCCGGGCCCTGTAAGACGGAGCTCTTCCACCAGGCGTATGAGTAGGAGCCACCACTACCATCACCATTATTCCATCTTCACCTGGCCCTGGATGAGGAAACATCAGTGTTTCCCTGGAGCAGACGATGCTGAACAGTTGAAATATGCCATCTGTGAAATTCCATGTTGAACACCCAGAGCACTTTAGTCAATAACTCGTTAAGAATGTTTTTGTACTGTTGGGATTTTAAATGGTTTTAATTATGTTTTATATTGGCGTTTGCCCCTATGTAAGCCGCCCTGAGCCCGCATTGTGGGGAGGGCGGGGTATAAATTGAATTAAATAAATAAATAAATAAATTTTCATGCCACCCTTCCTCCAAGAAGCTCAGGATGGCATATCAGTTCTCTCCTTCACTGCTTTACCTTCAAAACAACTCTGTGAGGTAGGTTGGGCTGGAAGGGAGTGATAGGCCCAAGGTCACCCAATAAGTTTTATGGTGCTGTGCGGGCTTGAACTCAAATCTCCACCATATTTGTTTGGCACTTTAACCACTGCAGCATGCTGGCTTTCTTGTGTGGACTGTACGTCACGTCTTCTGCGTCACTTCTTCCCTTCTTGCTTTGCCCTGCTCTCAAGTGTAAGAAAACCCAAGTCTGCGAACAGGTCACCGATTTCGGTGTGTTAACCAAGTTGACGCAAAAATAGTTTGGCGCGTGTGATATCGGAAGGCCTGTTTTTATAGGAGGACTAAATGGTCAGATGATGACTTTCTTGAAGGCATCGTTTGAACTCAGAGCACACAAACCAGTTTCCCATGGGCATGCTGTGCTTTTCCTCTTTGGCTCCCCCTCGCGAACCACTCATTTCCCTACCAGACAATACTGCATAGTGAGTGCAGAAACCAGGAAATAAACACTTGCTTTTGAGCCCCCTCCTGTCATTTGCAGCTATAAAAATTCCGTTTGACTGGCCGCAAATACTAAACTCTTACAGAGTAAAAAGGGGAGGGGGGTAGAGAACAGTTTCCAGGAGTTAAATGATTGCTATGCTTCTGAATGGCTGCCCTTTGTGAGCTGTGAGCAAACTAAAATATGTCATTATATCCTTTTGCGGCTTGCTGTGGGATGATAGCTGCTGCTGGAACGAAA